>NC_045599.1:104116265-104326265 GCF_009762305.2 Zalophus californianus
ATTATTACATGCAGGGAAAAGCTGGTAAAAAAAATCATGATAACTTGAAGGGAAGGTGGGGGATGGGCCAAATGGGGGAAGGGGAGTGGGAGGCACAGGCTTCCAGTTATAGAATGAATGTCACCAGGATAAAAGGCACAGCATAGGGAACATAGTCAGTGGTATTTTATAGTGTTGTGTGGTGACAGATGGTAGCCACACTTGTGGTGAGCACAGCATAAGGTACAGAGAAGTTGAATCACTGTGTTGTACACTTGAAACTAATGTAACATCGTGTGTCAACTCTACTTCAGTAAAAGAGAAATCATGACGACCTTTCTCCCATCTTTGTCTAAATCTCTATTATTTCTAGTGGGATAGCCGTCACCCCATCTCTCCAGTTAATCTCGTCTTGATGCAGCAGTCAAAGGGATCTTTGACAAACAATCAGATACCACTGCTCTGTTTAAAACCCTCCCATATTTCACCTGCATTTACAGCAAGACCCAGACTCTTCACTGTGGCACAGCTGGTAGGCCAGCCCGTCCTCCCCAGCCCTATCTTGCACCACTTGTCTTTCATCCTCCCTGTTCTAGCCACACTGCTCACAAGGCTAGTTTCTGCCTCAGAACTTTTGCATTTGTGATCTCCTTCGCCCAGGCCACTCTTCCCTCAGAGGAAAGGGTTGGGTCCTTTCAAAGCAAATGTCACCTTCTTAGGGATCTTTTCGCCCATCACCTCATATGAAGTAGCCCTCCCTACTCTCTTATTCATTTATCCCATTATCCTATTTTAAACATTATTATCGTTACTGCCTGGCTGTATCGTCCTTATCTGTTTTTGCTTTGCTATCTTTAGTAGACTGTAAGCTCTCTGGGGTTAGAGCATACCACATGTATATACTCAGTAGTATGTGCTAAATAATTTCACAATCAAGTAATTCAGACTCTCTAATCATTCTGAAAAGAAAGATATTATCATGAATCCTGAGTCAGGGAACTCTTCCTGGAGGAGAGGGGAATGGTTGGACTTGGAAGAAAGAGAAGGATCAGGGCATTGAAGGACCAGGATTGGGGGTGCCCAGGTGAAGCCATGGGTAAAGTTTGGGAGCCTAAGCCTGTGTCAATTCCTCTTCCAAACTGAGAGCAAACGTCCACATCTCTGGCCCTGGCAGGTCACAGACAGAACAACCTTCCTTAAAAAAAGTATTATCAGGGGCATGGAAGCAAAATACTCTGATGATTTCATCAAAGAAAACATGTGACTCTTGCATAAACCAAAATAAATTCCCAGACCGAGGGGGTGTGGCTGAGGGACAGTTCCTGAGCTGTGCAGGACCTTCCAAGGCATTCTCTGAAAAATACTCTTTGGATAAAACTGCAGCTTAAAAATAACCTCTGTTGGGTGTGGAGAGGGGAACAACTGAAATATTGGGGCCAGAATCCCAGAGTGAGGGCCAAATTTGGGCTAAGAAAATGCTAGATTCTTAAGATCTTTGGGAAGCAACTCCCCTTACCCCATTTCTTTCTTTCTTTCTTTCTTTTTTTTTTAAAGATTTATTTATTTGAGAGAGCGAGAATGAGAGAGAGAGAGAGAGTACATGAGAGGGGAGAGGGTCAGAGGGAGAAGCAGGCTCCCCGCCGAGCAGGGAGCCGGATGTGGGACTCGATCCTGGGACTCCAGGATCATGACCTGAGCCGAAGGCAGTCGTTTAACCAACTGAGCCACCCAGGCGCCCCCTTACCCCATTTCTTTACAGCAAACAGAGTTTCTTAGAAACAAATATGAGGAAATGGACAATTTGTGATTTTTAAGGTGTCAAACCAGTAGGCTAATAAATAGATCATCTTCCAGTGTGATGAGGGGAGAAAAAAATCAGAGAAAGACAGATTTATGTTCCAAGATAAACGAATATGACACCATTATTGGAGAATAAGATGGTATCCAGATAAAGACCAAGTGAGGCAGTTCTGATCTTTGGAGCAATAGGCGTAAGGAAGCCAAACACAGTGAAAATTGAGAACCGTCATGAGGAGCAGGCTCATGTGGGGGAGAATCCAACTCTGCTGCTCTTCCTGTGTGACCTTGGGTGAGTCAATTCACTCCTCAGTTTCTTCCTCTGTAAAATGGGAAAATGTCCATCTCAAAAGGATATTGTGGAGAGTAAACGAACTGCCTCACAGAGTACCCAGCTGTTAGAAAGCTTTAAAAAATCTTGGGATTTTTTTCTCTCCCTTCCCCTTGGAGGGTGGGGGAAATTGGAGAGCTTCAGAACTATGGTGAATAAAATATAAAACAAGATGTCTGCTTTCCTACTTAGGGAGTATAACACTTACCTATTGTCATAATAATGATGTGGAGAAAACTCAGTGGCTTATAACCGTGGGCATGCATTTAGCTCACAAATCTGCAAGTTGGCAGTTTAGTCTGGACTTAGCTGGTTTAGGCTTATATGTCTGGGGTTGACTGACTACTGGCTGGTCTAGAGTGACCTCAGCTGAGGTGACTGGTGAACTTGGCTCTCCTCCAGCAGGCTAGCCTGGGCATGCTCTCACGGCAAAGATAGAGGAGCAAGGGTGAACATGCCCACTTGTGCAAGTCCTTTTCAAGCCTCTATTTGGATCACATCTGCTGACATACTGTTGGCCAAAGCAAGTCACATGGTCAAATCTGGAGCTGGAGTGGGAGGCTATGACAAAGTTGCATGAAAAAGGACATGGCTCCAGGAGGGACAAAAAAAATGAAACCATGAATGCAATTAATCTACTGCAGGGAGACTAGACAGATACACATATAAATAATTAAATTTTATATAAATACATAATAAACAGACATATATAATTAACATAAGATTACAGAAAATAACTTTAATCCCATAGCATTTCACTGACCCTAAAGAACCTTCCCTCAAAATCTTCTGGCTTAATCACCCCCTGTGAATAAGGAGCAGACATCTTATATATAAGGAAAACCACACAGTAAGGAGAGAAGTCTGTACTTGAACTTCTGATGACAAGCTTCCACTTCATCCCATAGCCTCTAGATCAAGAGCCACATAAGTGGAGCAAGCACAAAAGGGTCAAGGACTGTCATGAGCTCAGGCAGTCAAGGAGCCATTGTAGAGACCAGACTCAACTTGGGACATGGATGAATGCATAATGATGAGTTCTCAATCATTGAATGAACCAAATCCCACTGTGTTTGGACAATTTTAAGTAGAGATTGCCAACTTTATGAATTGATAAGAGAGCTACTTTATTAGCATACATTTATTGTCACGTTCAAATGTACAACATTGACTTACCACATCAATCTATAAGAACAACGAGGCCATTTTAAAAGAACTAAAATCTAACCAAGTTGAAATCAAAAAGGTTATTAATGAGGTGCAATAAAAAAATGGGGGCTCTAACTGCTAGGATAAATGAGGCAGAAGACAGAATTAGTGATCTAGAAGACCAAATGATGGAAAATAAAGAAGCTGAGAAAAAGAGAGATAAACAGCTACTGGATCACGAGGGCAGAATTCGAGAGATAAGTGATACCGTAAGATGAAACAACATTAGAATAATTGGGATCCCAGAAGAAGAAGAAGAAAGAGAGAGAGGGGCAGAACGTATATTGGAGCAAATTATAGCAGAGAACTTCCCTAATTTGGGGAAGGAAACAGGCATCAACAGCCAGGAGGCACAGAGAACCCCTCTCAAAATCAATAAAAATAGGTCAACACCCTGACATCTAATAGTAGAACTTACGAGTCTCAGAGACAAAGAGAAAATCCCGAAAGCAGCTCAGGAGAAGAGATCTGTAACGTACAATGGTAGAAACATTAGATTGGCAACAGACGTCTCCAGAGAGACCTGGCAGGCCAGAAAGTACTGGCATGATATATTCAGAGCCCTAAATGAGAAAAATATGCAGTCACGAATACTATATCCAGCTAGGCTATCATTGAAAATAGAAGGAGAGATAAAGAGCTTCCAGGACAAACAAAAACTAAAGGAATTTGCAAACACGAAACCAGCCCCCCAAGAAATATTGAAAGGGGTCCTCTAAGCAAAGAGAGAGCCTAAAAGTAACATAGACCAGAAAGGAACACAGACAATATACAGTAATAGTCACCTTACAGGCAATATAATGGCACTAAATTCATATCTTTCAATAGTTACCTTGAATGTAAATGGGCTAAATGCCCCAATCAAAGACACAGGCTATCACATTGGATAAAAAAACAAGACCCATTGATATGCTGTCTGCAAGAGACTCATTTTAAACCCAAAGACACCTCCAGATTGAAAGTGAGGGGGTGAAAAACCATTTACCATGCTAATGGGCACCAAAAGAAAGCTGGGGTGGCAATCCTTATATCAGACAAATTAGATTTTAAACCAAAGGCTGTAATAAGAGATGAGGAAGGACACTATCTTCTACTTAAAGGGTCTATCCAACAAGAAGATCTAACAATTGTAAATATCTATGCCCCTAACATGGGAGCAGCCAATTATATAAGCCAATTAATAACAAAAGCAAAGAAACACATCGACAACAATATAATAATAGTGGGGGACTTTGACAACCCCCTCACTGAAATGGGGAGATCATCTAAGCAAAAGATCAATAAGGAAATCAAGACTTTAAATGACACACTGGACCAAATGGACTTCACAGATATATTCAGAACATTACATCCCAAAACAACAGAATACACATTCTTCTCTAGTGCCGATGGAACATTCTCCAGAATTGATCACATCCTAGGTCACAAATCAGGTCTCAACCGGTACCAAAAGATTGGGATCATTCCCTGCATATTTTCAGACCACAATGCTTTGAAACTAGAACTCAATCACAAGAGGAAAGTCGGAAAGAACTCAAATACATGGAGGCTAAAGAGCATCCTACTAAAGAATGAATGGGTCAACCAGGAAATTAAAGAAGAATTAAAAAAATTGATGGAAACCAATGAAAATGAAAACACAACTGTTCAAAATCTTTGGGATGCAGCAAAGGCAGTCCTGAGAGGAAAGTATATAGCAATACAAGCCTTTCTCAAGAAACAAGAAAGGTCTCAAATACACAACCTAACCCTACCCCTAAAGGAGCTGGAGAAAGAACAGCAAATAAAGCCTAAACCCAGCAGAAGAAGAGAAATAATAAAGATCAGAGCAGAAATCAATGAAATAGAAACCAAAAGAACAGTAGAACAGATCAACAAAACTAGGAGCTGGTTCTTTGAAAGAATTAACAAGATTGATAAACCCCTGGCCAGACTGATCAAAAAGAAAAGAGAAAGGACCCAAATAAATAAAATCCTGAATGAAAGAGGAGAGACCACAACCAACACCAAAGAAATACAAACAATTACAAGAACATATTATGAGCAACTCTATGCCAGCAAATTAGATAATCTGGAAGAAATGGATGCATTCCTAGAGATGTATCAACTACCACAACTGAACCAGGAAGAAATAGAAAACCTGAACAGACCTATAACCACTAAGGAAATTGAAGCAGTCATCAAAAATCTCCCAACAAAGAAAAGCCCAGGACCAGATGGCTTCCCAGGGGAATTCTAGCAAACATTTAAAGAAGAATTAATACCTATTCTCCTGAAACTGTTCCAAAAAATAGAAATGGAAGGAAAACTTCCAAACTCATTTTATGAGGCCAGCATTACCTTGATCCCCAAACCAGACAAAGACCCCATCAAAAAGGAGAATTACAGACCAATATCCTTGATGAACATGGATGCAAAAATTCTCACCAAAATACTAGCTAATAGGAACCAGCAGTACATTAAAAGGATTATTCACCACGACCAAGTGGGATTTATCCCTGGGCTGCAAGGTTGGTTCAACCATCCACAAATCAATCAATGTGATACAATACATTAATAAAAGAAAGAACAAGAACCATATGATCCTCTCAATAGATGCAGTAAAAACACTTGACAAAGTACAGCATCTTTTCTTGATCAAAACTCTTCAGAGTATAGGGATAGAGGGTACATACCTCAATATCATAAAAGCCATCTATGAAAAACCCACAGCAAATATCATTCTCAATGGGGAAAAACTGAGAGCTTTCCCCCTAAGGTCAGGAACATGGCAGGGATGCCCACCATTACCACTGCTATTCAACATAGTATTAGAAGTCCTAGCCCCAGCAAGCAGACAACAAAAAGAAATAAAAGGCATCCAAATTGGCAAAGAAGTCAAACTCTCACTCTTTGCAGATGATATGATACTGTATGTGGAAAACCCAAAAGACTCCATCCCAAAACTGCTAGAACTCACAGAAATTCAGTAAAGTGGCAGGATATAAAATTAATGCACAGAAATCAGTGGCATTCCTATACACCAACAACAAGACAGAAGAAAGAGAAGTTAAGGAGTCAATCCCATTTACAATTGCACCCAAAACCACAAGATACCTAGGAATAAATCTAACCAAAGTGGTAAAGAATCTGTACTCAGAAAAGTATAAAATACTCATGAAAGAAATTGAGGAAGACACAAAGAAATGGAAAAACGTTCCATGCTCGTGGATTAGAAGAACAAATATTGTGAAGATGTCAATGCTACCTAGAGCAATCTACACATTCAATGCAATCCCTATCAAAATACCATCCAATTTTTTCAAAGAAATGGAACAAATAATCCTAAAATTTGCATGGAACCAGAAAAGACCCCAAATAGCCAGAGGAATGTTGAAAAAGAAAAGCAAAGCTGGCAGCATCATAATTCCGGACTTCCAGCTCTATTACAAAGCTGTCATCATCAAGACAGTGTGGTACTGGCACAAAAACAAACACATAGATCAATGGAACAGAGAGCCCAGAAATGGACCCTCACCTCTATGGACAACTAATCTTCGACAAAGCAGGAAAGAATGTTCAATGGCAAAAGGACAGTTTCTTCAACAAATGGTGTTGGGAAAATTGGACAGCCACATGCAGAAGAATGAAACCTTACACCACACACAAATATAGACTCAAAATGGTTGAAAGACCTAAATGTGAGACAGGAGTCCATCAGAATCCTAAAGGAGAACACAGGCAGCAACCTCTTCAACCTCAGCCACAGCAACTTCTTCCTAGAAACATCACCAAAGGCAAGGGAAGCAAGGACAAAAATGAACTATGGGGACTTCATCAAGATAAAAAGCTTTTGCAGAGCAAAAAAAACAGTCAACAAAACCAAAAGACAACTGACAGAATGGGAGAAGATATTTGCAAATGACATATCAGATAAAGGGCTAGTATCCAAAATCTATAAAAAAACTTATGAAACTCAACACCCAAAGAACAAATGATCCAATCAAGAAATGGGCAGAAGACATGAACAGACATTTTTCCAAAGAAGACATCCAAATGGCCAACAGACACATGAATAAGTGCTCAACATCACTCGGCATCAGGGAAATCCAAATCAAAACCTCAATGAGATACCACCTCACACCAGTCAGAATGGCTAAAATGAACAAGTCAGGAAATGACAGATGCTGGCGGGGATGTGGAGAAAGGGGAACCCGCCTACACTGTTGGTGGGAATGCAAGCTGGTGCAGCCAATCTGAAAACAGTATGGAGGTTCCTCAAAAAGTTGAAAATAGAGGTGCCCTATGACCCAACAATTGCACTACGGGGTATTTACCCTAAAGATACAAATGTAGGGATCCGAAGGGGTACATGCACCCTGATGTTTATAGCAGCAATGTCCACAATAGCCAAACTGTGGAAAGAGCCAAGATGTCCATCGACAGATGAATGGATAAAGAAGATGTGGTGTATATATACAATGGAATATTATGCAGCCATCAAAAGGAATGAAAGCTTGCCTTTTGCAATGATGTGGATGGAACTGGAGGGTATTATGCTGAGCGAAATAAGTCAATCAGAGAAAGACATGTATCATATGACCTCACTGATATGAGGAAAAGGAATTCTTAATCTTAGGAAACAAACTGAGGGTTGCTGTAGTGATGGGGGGTGGGAGGGATGGGGTGGCTGGGTGATAGACATTGGGGAGGGTATGTGTATGGTGAGTACTGTGAATTGTGCAAGACTGTTGAATCACAGACCTGTACCTCTGAAACAAATAATACATCATATGTTAGAAAAAAAAAAAAGAAGAAGACAGCAGGAGGGGAAGAATGAAGGGGGGGAAATCAGAGGGGGAGATGAACTATGAGAGACTATGGACTCTGAAAAACAAACTGAGGGTTCTAGGGGGGAGGGGGGTGGGGAGTTGGGTTAGCCTAGTGATGGGTATTAAAGAGGGCACATACTGCGTGGAGCACTGGGTGTTATATGCAAACAATGAATCATGGATCACTACATCAAAAACTAATGATGTAATGTATGGTGATTAACATAACATACTAATAAAAGAAAAGAACAATGAAGCCATTTTGGGGAACTCGGGTTGAAATCAGGGACTGATATCAAAGAGGGGGGCTGCTGTAGTCTTGGGGTCTAGTGTGTTCCTGTAGTTTGTTTAGCCTGCTGCTACCCAGTCCTTATTCCCCATTTTCCATCTCCCAGTTCTGGTCCCATGGCACTGGAGGAGTCGGTCCCACTCCCAGCTACAGAGGTATGTCTGGGAGCCAGGGCCAGGGAGCCCTAGGACATAGAAGCTCTTCCCACTGCCTAGGAGAACGCCAGCCTGGAGCTGCTGGGGCTAGGGCCCCACCACACAGACAAGCCTGCCAAAGAAGACAACCCAGGGGAAAGCTTTGCCGAGAGGAGGGCCTTGGGAAGTGATGCCACCACAGAAGTGTGTAGATCTAGCTGGAACTTATTCCAGCCCAACCCCTGGACTTTTCTGTTACGTGAACCAGTGATATTTGTCTTTCAGGCCAGTTTGTCTTGGATTTCTGTCTCTTGCAACCAAAATATTTCTGACCAATATACCCAGTAGTAAGGAAATCTGATTCAAACAGATAAGTAGTTGCAAGTAATAATAGTTTTGAAAGCAGTTCCTCTTGCAATGTCAGGAAACTCTTTCTTAAAAAAAATAGAAGTTTTACTCCAAATCTATACACATTTACACATGAAAGTTTAACCTGACAGCACAACTTAATATATATGATAGATTTAAATTTATTTACTCTTTAATTTTTTTTAATTTTATTATGTTAGTCACCATACAATACATCATTAGTTTTTGATGTAGTGTTCCATGATCCATTGTTTTCGTATAACACCCAGTGCTCCATGCAGTACGTGCCCTCCTTAATACCCATCACTGGGCTAGCCCATTTCCCCTCCCCCCTCCTCTCTAAAACCCTGTTTGTTTCTCAGAGTCCATAGTCTCTCATGGTTCATCTCTCCCTCCGATTTCCCCCCCTTCATTTCTCCCTTCCTTCTCCTAATGTCCTCCATGCTATTCGTTATGTTCAAATTTAGTACACAGCACACTTGAAGGGATGTTTGTTTTTTATAGATTTTAAAGTTGTTATACGTATTTAAAAATGATATTCGTGGAATATTTTTTAGGAGTCCTGAGGTGTCCTTTAGGTCTCTACAGTTCCCAGAATATGGCTGAAAAACAACTGACAGAGCAGAAGAGAAAGGGATCTATGAGAATATTCCAGGCCTATTGGCATCTGTCTTTTAGCATCAGAACGAAACTAACGATGCCACTCAGAAAGTTAATTCATTGCCAAGCTCTACTCAGTTGTTCTGATTAAAGCCAGAGCAGTCCATAATCAACCAGTGCACTGGCTGCAGGGTGGTGGTGGGGGGGGGCTGGGGGTGTGGGGGGTGGTGGCAGGTGCACCACTGACCGCTGCCTCCATCTTTCTCTCATTTCATTAGCTCACATCTTCCATCCTAGGATGACACACTCCTTCTTCCACTAGGGGCTTTGGAGCAGCAAGAGCAAGGGACTAACCAGTATGGCTCTGCCCCTAAACCCTGTGAATCGTGGTGTTCTTTGCCCTCCAATCAACTATGGAGTGAAAAGGACTGAATCTCTAGGGATGGGAATAATCTCATAATCTGAGACTGTTCCAACATGGCCAATAGTAATCGGGGTCACGAAACTAGAAAAGAAAGCCTGGAGCTGTTCCAAGCTTCTTCTACCTTCTTCTTCTTACATTCCATTGGAGGCAAGTAGTGTGGCCACCATGCTCTCCCAAGGGAAAGCCAGAACTTTCCCTTCTCTTTCTTCCCGGACCTGATCTTTCCACACCTCTCCTGTGGACACACTCGGGCTCCTCTCTTCTTCCTGCTCAGTGCTCTTCTCTGCCTATAACTATCCTGCTACGTGGTGTTCTCCCAACCCGGATCTGCCTGCCCTCCTGACCCCTCCTTGCTTATGTGTGCAGTTACTTTATTTCCTACTGACCAGACCGCAAATAAGTGAGGTTGGAAGTGGTTGGAAGGCGTTGGTTGGAAGTAACCAGGTTACTTGTGCTGGTTAGCGTCAGGTTAGCCTCTGTGGTTAGGTTAGATGTGCTGTTAGCATCAGACCAGGGGCTCAAATGCCATCCCACCTACACTCAAGGGTCTAGAATAAGTGGGAAACTCATGAACTGTTTGATTATTAACTGGTCTTATGTCCAATACCCCTGTTCAGACTCTGATAAATTGGGCTGAACACCGAGCTTAGGCTCAACAGCAAAGCTTTCCCAGTACACACACACAATGACCTTACCCGCTGTTACTGGGACCCAATTAGCATCTCCAAGGGTGTGTATCAGATCATTCTTTCCTGGAGAGAGGTGGACAGGGCTAAGGCCTCCTCCTTCCCTCCCCACCCCCAACTGCTGTAATTGATGCTAAAAAGGTTTGACTTTATTTTTGCAAAATATAGCTGCCAGAGGTGTTCGTAAGAACAGCCGCAAAACCTCTTTGTTGTACAAGCTTTTCTTTTTCTATAAAAAAAAGTATACAGAAGTTTCTTTCTATTAATGCAAGTGTCAAAAAGAATGAGAAATTTTCTCCTTGAGCCAAATATTATTTTGGGGGTTCCTTAAGAATATGAGATGAAATATAAAATCATGGCAATCCGTGCTGTTGACTCAGACCATGAGTTCTTGGAAGGTGCGCACAGTGCTTGCCGCTTTGGATAGTGTCTAATTCCCCGTCAAGCAAAAGTGGAACTTTTATAAAAGCATTTGCATGCCTGAAATGATGAAGATGGGGGTAGAGGATTCCAATCTTGTTCTGGCGACCTCTGGAAACCTCAAACTCAAAGGCATGAAGGTCTAACCCCCAGGGACACTTTGTGCTATCTCAAGATAAGATTAATTAAAAGAGGCTGGGGATGTTTGGGGAGATCTTCCTGAACTGTCAGATGGCAAGATTTTAAATCTGCAGTCCGACTCCCTCTCACTACAGGATTCTTTGATCTCTTCTCAGGTCTGTTCATTGCTAAATATTTTTCTTTTTTTTTTTTTTTTAAGATTTTATTTATTTATTTATTTTAGAGAGAGATAGAGAGGGTGCGCCAGCAGGGAGAGGAGCAGAGGGGGAAAAGCAGAGAGGGGGAAGAATCCCAAGCAGACTCTGCACACCCAAGCGCAGAGCCCAACATGCTTGCTCATTCCCACAATACTGGGACCATGACCTGAGTTGAAACCAAGAGTCGGATGCTCAACCGACTGAGCCACCCAGGTGCCCTGCTGCTAAATGTTTTAAAATGATCTCTCATGTTGTGGTAAACTCTGCTATAAAGGAATGTAGACCTGTCTTGCCAGAACATACAGACTGTTGCCATTGCCAGACAGGAAAGCAGGATGGGTGGGCCATGAGGTGGGCCCTTGTGGAGTATATCTGTGTCTTCTGTGTACAAGGGAGAAACCAGGCCTGAACAGGACCTGTAATCAGAGAAGGACTTGAGAGTTTTAGGGGATTTTGGAAAATAAAAATGGTGATAGAATCACTTTCTGAATTTACTCCAATCTCCCCATGCTAACAAACAGAACAAATACATAACAAAATATAAAACAAAATTAGATGGTATTCCCATGAATCCCAAAATATAAGTGGTGGGGACAAAGCAGCAACTCACCCAAGATTCACCTGGTATCATTGTCTGTGTGTGAAGAAGGAAGGCAGCCATGGGGTAGCCAGTAGACCTGGGAACAGGAACATCTCCACAGAGGCAGCAGGTTCGTACTGGAACACACATGAACCGATGTGAGTGTGGCCGCTGAAGTCGGAGGCATTCTGCCCGCGTCAGGAGTGGGGTGTGTAAGGAGTCTGGGGAGAGGGTGGAGGAGCTGGGGCAGTCTAGTTCTTAGGTGTGGACTCCCCAAACTGATCACCTGGGCTCTTCCTCCTGCACCGGGGACAACAGTTGGGAGTAGAATAAAAATTGAATGGACTCTAGAGATGAAGGAAAACAAGTTCAGCTAACAGTTGGGGGGTGAGGGGATGGTCAGGAAATCTCAGAAAGCAAACCAGAAAACCTGTAAGAAAAAGAAAGGACTGGGAGTGGGGTACCCCTCCCTCATAATTCCTATGTTGAAATCCTAACCCCCAATGTGATGGTATAAGAAGATGGGGCCTTTGAGAGGTGGTGAGGTCAGGAAGGAGGAGCCTTCATGAATGAGGTCAGTGCCCTTATGAAAGGGACCCCAGAGAGCCTTGCCCTCTTTCCACCAGGTAAGGATACGGGAAGTCAGCAGTTTGCAACCTGGAAGAGGGCCCTCTCCAGAGCCCAAACATGCCTGCACCCTGATCTCAGACTTTAGAACCATGAGAAGTAAATTTCTGTTGTTTAAAAGCCACCCAGTCTACGCCACTTTGTTCCAGCAGTCTGGACTGACAAAGAGAGTTATTCCCCCGAAAGTCAAGATCATGGCTATTTGGGGTGGCTGGCTGTGATTGAATGTGGCCCATGGGTGGGCTTCTGAGATTTGTGTGGTTTTCTACATCTGCGTTTTATTTGGCCACAAATGGGTAATTACAGGAGGGACGGATCAAGGGGACCTCAGGTCCCAACTAATATTGCATACTAATACTAAAGCCAATATAATCCTGGCTCACGTCTTTTGAGCAGGTACCCTACGCAAGGTGTCATGCTAAGCACTTCCCCACAGTGTTGCTCGGAGTCTAGAGTCAACTGGCTTGACTGGGTTCTTTTACTAGCTGTGTGACTTTGGGTAAGTAACTAATTCTCTTTGAGCCTCTGTATGCTCATCTATAAAATAGGGTGATAGTAGTATGTCTTTCATAAGGCTGTTGTAGTAAGTGAGGTTTGCATATAAAGCCCTTAACACAATGCCCAACTCCTAGTCCATGCCCAATCAGTCAGAAGTATGGCCACATCCCTGTGAGGTGGCTGTTATTACTCTCGGAGTATAAAAAGGTGAAAACAGTCAAGGTTCTGAGATGTTAAGTCATGGAACTAGGCTTGCAACCTTTCTCTTCTGCCTTCCCGACCCATTAACTTCCTTCAAATGAAAGCCGGTGCCACGGCATGTGACAGTGGCATGTGACAGGCCTGGCTCCACAGCTCTGTTTTGAAGGATATCTGGGGTCTTGCTCCCTCCCTCACCCCAACACACGATGTTGCAATGTTACTACCCGAGAGCGAATCCAGTAGCATTGTCCAAAGCTCGGCTCCCTGAAGCATTCCTGGAAGAGGGACTAAGGGCAGGAAGGACGGTGACTCCGCGCTCTCTTGGGGGCCCCTTCAGCCGAGGCATAAACAAGTCCCCACCCCTGCAGCGGGCCGGGGAGCCCAGCGAGGCAGCTGGTTGGATGCATCACCCACGTCTTGCTGAGAGAGAAAATAAGTGGCATTCCTCTGTGCTGAAGTTGAAGCGTAAACAAGGAGCAAGTACTTTTCATGATAATTACCAAATATTAGAAATGTATTGTTCCTTCCCCACTCCCAAGACACTTCTAGGAGCTCCAGCTGTGCTAATAATGTTTTGTGCACCACTTCCAGGGCCAGAAGTATTGTTCCAAGACAAAGGTTCTTCATTTGTGTTTGTTCTTGTTTCCCATCAACACTTGAAACCTGGTTCACCTACGTGTTCTTGAGGCCCCGTGTTTTGTTTGGAAGCTGAGAGGAATAAAAAACAACAAAACAAAACAAAACAAAACCAGCATTTGGAGTTAAGATCTTAGATGGGTCTTAATTTCTCTGATCCGAAACTATCAAAAAGCAAGTAATATTTACCTCATCATAGAACCGAGGCAAAGATGGCTGAGGCAACATATGTGAAGAGCCTAACATAGAGCTTGGCACACAGTGGGCACCATAAGAGAAGGTGCTTCCCTCCCCAGCTCCCATGCCAGCACACCATGAAAACGAGAGCCAAGATGGCAGATACGTAGCCTGCAAGCTTCTTTCCCCTGTGGTATCCATGGTAGACATTATTAATTGATCACAATATTCTTTCCTGGATTTGTTTGCTATGGCTGCAGTGGCAAATCACCACAAATTTAACACATTAAAACAACACAATTTTATTATCTTATAATTCTGTGGGTTTGAAGTCCAACACAGGTTTCTTTGGGCTAAAACCAAGGTTTTGGCAGGGTTGCTTTCCTTTTTGGAAACTCAAGAGTAAAATCCATTTCCTTGCCTTTTCCAACTTCTAGAGGCCTCTCTTCAGTCCATGAACATAGGCCCCCCCTGCCGCGCCCTCGCCTTTCAGAACCAGCCACAAGGCACCGAATCCTTTTCATACTGCTCTTACTCCCTGACCATAAACAGGAAATGTCCTCCACTTCTCAGAACTCATGTGATTAGATTGGGCCCACCGGATAGTCCAGGATTATCTCCCCATCCCAAGATCCTTAACCTTAATCAATCTGCAAAGTCCCTTTCATTGTGTCAGATAAAACATTCTCATGTTCCAGGGATTAGGAAGTGGACATCTTTGGGGGCCCTTATCCTACCTGCCAGGCTTCTGGGGGCAGTGCTCCAGGCCACTACCAGTGGATCACAGTTTGACCTGTGAGATCAAATCTATTTGGTCTGTGAAATCAAAGCTATCCCTACTTTGGGGATTCATCAGGAAAGGGGGGGAAAAAAAAAGCAAAGCTGGTCAGGGGATAATTGAAATAAAAAAAACCCACTTAACCTCATGCTAAACACTTTTTGTTTTTGTTTTTTTTTTAAATCTGCTTGCCAAGATTCTCTTATTGCCACAGCCAGAAGTAGCTGCATTAATGTCTGGTCCTCCAGCAGCTATGGAAAAGGAATAGCCTTGTCAGGTTGCCCCCTGGACAATCCCACCCCTGGGGCCTCTCAGCTGGGGTCCTCCCACAGGGGGTCATGTGCAGTCACACACCACCCTAAACACTTCTTTAATATTGGAGTATAATTGATATATCATACTCTGTACATGTTCCAAGTGTACAAGGTGCTAGGTTTTGACATATGTATATATCTGTGAAACTATGACCACAATTAAGATTATGAACATATTTGTCCCCACCAAAAAGTCTACTTGTGCCTCTTTGTAATGCTTCCCTATTCCCCGCCCATTCCCAGATAACCACTGATCTGCTATTGTCACTCGAGATTAGTTTTCATTTTCTAGAATTTCATATAAGTGGAATCATATACTACCCTTTTTGTCTGGTTTCTTTCAGCCTGTGTAATGATTGTGAAATTCACAACCATGTTGTATGTATCAGTAGTTCCTAGCTTTTTTTTTTAAGGATTTTATTTATTTATTTGACAGCGAGAGCAGGAACACAAGCAGGAGGAGTGGGAGAGGGAGAAGCAGGCTTCCCGCCGAGCAGGGAGCCCGATACAGGGCTTGATCCCAGAATCCTGGGACATGACCTGAGCTGAAGGCAGACCCTTAACGACTGAGCCACCCAGGCGCCCCAGTAGTTCGTAGCTTTTATTGCTGAGTCACATTTCAGTGTAAACTACAGTTTGGTTTATCTTTTTAACTGTTGAGGGGAATTTCCGTTTTTTGGCTAATACAAGTAAGACTCCCATAAATATTCATGTGCAAGTCTTTGTGTGGGCATATGCTTTCATTTGTCTTGCATAAACACCCATGGGGGGCAATGGCTAGAGCATGTGGTAGGCCTATGTTTAACTTTCTAAAGAATTGCCAAATTGTTTTCCAAAGTGGTTGTACCATTTTACATTCTTGCCTGCAGTGTGTGAGAGCTTCAGTACCCCCCCGTCCTTGGCAATACTTAGTATGGGTAGTCTTCTCTTTTTTTAAGATTTTATTTATTTATTTGAGACAGAGAGAGCGAGAGCATGAGCTGGGGGGAGGGGCAGAGGGTTGAGGGAGAAGCAGACTCCCTGCTGAGCAAGGAGCTCAATCCCAGGACCCTAGGATCATGACCTGAGCCAAAGGCAAATGCTTAACCAACTGAGCCACCCAGGTACCCCAGTATGGTTAATCTTTTTAATTTTAGCTATTCTAACAGGTGGGTAGTGGTATTTCATTGTTTTGTTTGCATTTTACTTAATGATAATAATATTGAGCATCTTTGTAATTTGCTCATTTGCCATCCGTGTAGCTTCTTCAGTGACATTTAAGTTCAAATCTTGTTTGGTTTATCACTGGGTTTTAGAGTTCTTTATATATTCTGAATATCATTTTCTTGTCAGATACATGATTTACAAATATTTTCCCTCATTTTGTGGCCATCTTTTCGTTCTCTTAACAGTGTAATTCAAAGAGCAGAAATTCTTAATTTTGATGTAGTATACTGTATCAAATTTGTCTTTCATGAATTGTGATTTAGATGTTATATCTAAGAAATCTTTACCCAATCATAAATCATAAATATTTCCTCCTATGTGTTCTAGGAATTTTATAGTTTTAGGTTTCATATTTAGGTCTATAATGCATTTTGAGTTGGTTTTTGTATAGAGAGCAAGGTATGGATTAAAGTTCTGTGCCCTCTCCATTGCCCCCGTATCGATATCCAACTATTCTAGCACTGTTTGTTGAAAAGACTATCTTTTCTCCACTGAACTACCTTTGCCCCTTTACTGAAAATCAGTTATCCATATATCTGTGGGTCTATTTCTGGAATCTCTATTCTGATCCGTGTATCTGTCTATCTATCTTGACACTAACATCCCATTGACGATTACTGTGTCTTTATAGTAAGTCTTGAAATCAGGTAGCATTAACCTTCCAACTTTTAAAATTATTTTTAAAGTTTATTTTGGCTATTAAGGTCCTTTGCATTTTCATATCAATTTTAAAATTAGGTTGTCAATTTCTACAGTAAACTCTCCTAAGATTTTGATTGGGATTGCTTTGCAACTCTAGGCTAATTTGAGGAATAATTGACGTTTTAACAATATTCAGTCTTCTGATCCACAAACATTATTTATATCTCCATCTATCTAGATCTTCCTTAATTTCTTTTAGCAGTGTTTTGTAGTTTTAAATCTATGGATCTTACACACATTTTGTTGGATGTAACCTCTAACTATATTTGTTGACACTACTATGAATGACATTATTTTTTAAATTTTAGTTTCTGATTATTCATTGCTTTTATATAAATACAATCTTATTGGGGCACCTGGGTGGCTCAGTTGGTTAAGCTACTGCCTTCCGCTCAGGTCATGATCTCAGGGTCCTGGGATCTAGCCCCACATCGGGCTTCCTGCTCGGCGGGAAGCCTGCTTCTCCCTCTGACCCTTTCCCTGCTTGTGTTCCCTCTCTCACTGTCTCTCTCTCTCTCTCTCTGTCAATTAAATAAATAAATAGAATATTTAAAAAAATAAATATAATCTTATTGATTTTGTGTCTTGAAAACTTGATAAATTTATTTACAAGTTCTAGTAGTTTTTTGTTGTTGTTGGTTCCATAGGGTTTTCTACATAGATAGGGATCATATCATCTGTCAGTAAAGACAGGTTTAGTCCTTCC
Organism: Zalophus californianus; assembly: GCF_009762305.2. NCBI lineage: Eukaryota > Metazoa > Chordata > Mammalia > Carnivora > Otariidae > Zalophus > Zalophus californianus. Next base: position 104,134,078 of record NC_045599.1, read on the forward strand.
TTTCTAATCTCCATACAATTTATTTCTTTCTCTTGCCTTATTGCATTAGCGAGACCATCAGTACAAATTTGAACCCAAGTAGTGAGAATGGACATCTTTTTCTTCTTTCTGATCTTAAGGGGAAAACATTCAATCTTTCATTTTATTTTATCATTGAGTATGATGTAGGGTTCTTATACATTCCTTTTATCAAGTTAAAGTAGTCCCCTCTATTCTTAGTTTGCTGAGATATATTTTTTCTCTCAAAAATGGATATTGTATTTTGTCAAATGCTTTCCTACCTCTGTTTTGATAATTATATGTGTTTTTCTTTTTTAGACTATTAATATGGTGAAGCACATCAATTTGTTAAATGTTCAAACTTTGGATTTCTGGGATAAAGTCCAGAACAATGCCATTTACTTGATTATGATAAATTATCCTTCTTACATGTTTTTAGATTTGATTTACCTTTTAGTTGACATTTTTGCCGCATATTTATGAGGCATATTGTTCTGAAATTTTTTTATCTACTAACTTTGTTATCTGTAATGGTGGGCTCATAGAAAGGATTCATAAGTATTCCTTCCTCTTCAGTTTTGTGTATTATTTCTTTCTTAAATGTTTGAAAGATTTTGATTGGGATTGTTTTGCAAGGAAGCTATCCAGTCTTTTGAGTTTTCCTTGGGAGAAAGTTGTTAACTACAAATTCAGGTTATTTCTTCTTGAGTGAACTTTGGTAGATTATGTCTTTCAAGGAATTTGTCCATTTAAGTTGTCACATTTAGAGGAATTTGTTATTTATTTTATAGACATAGAGTTGTTCATAATATCTTCTTATTGCTTTAGTATCTGTAGAATCTGTAGTGTTGTCACTTCCTCATTCTGGATATTTGGTAATTTATGCCTTTTCTCCTCAGTTTGGTTAGAGGCTTATAAATTTTATTGATTTCAAAGAATCAACTTTTGGTTTTAATGAATTTCTCCATTGTTTTTCTATTTCCCGTTTCATTGATTGTTTTTGATTGATTTTGATTTATTATTTTCTTTCTTCTGCTTAGTTGGCTTTAAATTACTTTTCTTTTCCTAGTTTCTCATAAGGTGGGAGCTTGGGATTTGAGACCTTTCTTTTTTTTTAGCATAGGCATTTCAGTACTATAAATTTCCCCATAAGCACTACTTTAGCAGCATGCTGTAAATTCTAAAATGCTAATTATCCCTCATTTTCATTCACTTAAAAATACTTTCTTTTTTCCCTTTTGATTTCTTCTTTAACTCAATGGTTATCTAGAAGTGTTTTACATAGTTTCCAAATATTGGGGGATTTTATAGATAGCTGTCTGTTATTGATCTCTAATTTCATCTTCTCCAGAAAATATATTTTGTATGACTTGAATTCTTTGAAATGTATTAAGATTTGTTTAGGTCTCAGAACCTGGTCTATCTTGGTAAATGATCCAAATAATTTGTGTTAAACACTTTAAGTGCTTTTTTATATTTAATCTTCACAACAATGCTTACTATTATCTCCATTTTTTAAAAAGATTTTATTTATTTATTTGACAGAGAGAGACACAGTGAGAGAGGGAGCACAAGCAGGGGGATCGAGAGAGGGAGAAGCAGACTCCCTGCTGAGCAGGGAGCCCAACGTGGGGCTCAATCCCAGGACCCTGGGATCATGACCTGAACCAAAGGCAGACGCTCAACGACTGAGCCACCCAGGTGCCCCACTACTATCCCCATTTTAATGAAGAGGAAATAGGTGATACTGTAGCCCCATTTTAAAGAGAAAAGGCTGAGGATCAATCAATTTAAATAACTACTGAATGCCAGACAGCTATTAAGTAGCGAACTAGAATATACTTCCAGGTCTGACAACAGGGCCAAGCTATTAACCACTCTTCCACAATTCCTCCATAGCCATTTCTCATCCCGATTAGTGGGAGAAAACCATTTCTGCTCAAGAGAGTATGAGTTCAAAGGTTAATTCCTTCTCTCTGAAAGTGCTGGGATCTGCCTCCTAAATTGCTCTTTCCTAGCATGAACACAATTGCTTCAGTTGTTGTAGACATAAAGGTGAGTTCTGTGTGATGGTAAGAGATGCCTTAACCCCCAACTGCTAATTTGAGTCAGAACCTTGCTTCTGAGCCCTGCTGCTGTCTGATGCTCAATTACTAGGTCAATCTGATAACACCCAAGAACAAAGACTGACATAAGGTGCTTTTACCTCTTCCTTGCAGGTAGCAGGGCATGGCTGATTGCCCCTCAGAGCCCAATAATACTTAGAGAAACTCTGAACTAGCAGATTCTGGTTGTATATTCTTTGAATTTGCATAATAGCCTTCAAGTCAACCTGGATAGAAATGACTATTTCCTTACTCTTTTCTTGAATTTAACTGTCAGGTATTAAAAGCATGATCTTATTGCTAGTAAATGTGGTTACAGTCCTTGTTCACTGGGACTGATGCCAATCTGGGAGCCTATTAGTCTAATTCAACAAAAGAATTTTTGGTCATCTGCAGCTCCGATTATCCAAGTGATCCAGCCTCTTTCATACTCCTATTACCACAGTAATTTGACTCTGCTGTTAATGATCTTTCTGGCTGCATCCAAGGCCCCGCACAATGGGTTCATTTGAATAGATGTCTTCCAGGGGCATGTTCCCCTTATATACAAAGTCAATTTAACTTCTACAGTTATTTGCAGGTGCCCAAATTGTTCATGATTGACTATTCCCTAATGCCACTTAGCCTAAAATCTGAAAGGAAAGGAGTGTGCTGCCTAAGTGAACGGCTCATTCCATGTGCTGTTTCTGCACCACTTGAAATGCTAAAAGGCCAGCACCAAAGAAAGGAAAAGAACTCCCGGGGATCTTCTTTGAGCACCTAAACCTCTAACCTTTCACTGAAGTAGACTGGCTTTTACATGTTAATTATTAACCTGCAGATTGCTAAGGAGTTAAAAGTCTTTGGTAAGACTATGCAGTCCCCAGAAGCTACTCTGTGGTGTGTAGCGTCTGATTTAAATTTCTCTTGAGGAGTGATGCAAAGGGTATAGGATGGAGGAGTTCTGCAGCAACTCCAAAGCCTAAAGAAGCCACTATTCTAGTTGATAGATAACTGCTTAGGTCTTTGCTTTCTCCTAAATGGAAACTATGTGGTTGAAAGAAATCTTTCCTTAAGATTCTACAAATTTTTGACAAGCCACTAGTTAGCAATGGCAAATCAGTTTTAGCTTATGTCAGTTGATTGGCTGGCATTAGATTCTTGAGGTTCTGTCTTGAGAATGATTCTGAGTCCATATTCTTGATCAATGTGAAAGAGTAAGTTGGTCAATTAGTGATGTCTGCTATGAACAGAGTAATAAGGAATAATAGCACACCCAGAGTGCTAGGCTTTACACCAGGCACTGGGAATATAGGAGTGTGAACAAGACAGATTCAGCTGATGAACTCAGAAAACTCACAGGGTGGGAATGTTTACTAAGGTCGCTTTTTATTTTGTTATTCTAAAATTTTATGGTCCTTGTTCTGACTATCACTCTCACTATTAATGAATTATTGTAAAATAACCACAATGTCTCAATTAAGACCATTCAGTACAGTTATCTAGCAGGAAAATCCAATAAGAGGAAAGGTGTTTGTTATATCAGGTAAGACTTATCTTGTAGTTGTTGTGTTTTCTTTCTCTTCAAGACACACTGGCCAAGAAGACCTTCATCTTGATGAAGATGTTCCTTGCCAAACCAGTACATTTCTCCATGGTGCTAGGTGGCTGCAGTCCTGGCCAGATTCAACTCTCGTTTATGGAGAATGGAAAACAGTGGACAGAAGAAAATTATTTGTGCAGGTGGAATGGTGGGTTACTGTCTTCTCTGGGGCCACATGAGAAGGCAATTCCTGAGAGAGCAATTGGACCAGGACAAAGTACATTCACCTTCTTGTTAACTGACCAACAGCTGTTTCCAGATGTTTCCCTGTGCTGGTGATCTAGTTCATGCTCACTCGCATGCAAAGCCCCTCTCCATGTAGCTCAGCAGATGTCATCAACATTCTGGTAGGGACAGGCTCTGTCTTGTGAGAGTCTCGTAACTGCAACTTTGCAATGCTGGCACCAAAGTCAGCGTCTGGAGCTCACTGCAAAAGGCACCTGCCCTGTGCACAGATGATGCAATGGATCCGTGTCTTTCTCACCATGGTGACGGCAGTTGACATGGAAACAGTTGTTCCTGCTTATACACATAATCATTGTCCCTCACTCAGGCTTGCCAAATGTCAAAAATATTTGCCTGCCCCGCATCCATTTCTCCCATCTCTAGGAAATGCATCAAGATTATCTTTTGGGAAATCTTTATTGAATACCGGAACCAGTTGTTTTGGATATTACCTATCCAAGCTCGACATAGACCAATACCTGGTAAAACTGAATCACAGGAATGTGTAACCTTATGAGTATCAGGTCCAGATTCTGCTAAAACAATTGGGAAAGTGACAGGGTTTTGCCTGGTGTTCTCAAGCTGAGGTACTAGAAGCCTGAAGCTGCTGGGAGCTCTCTGTGCCACCAGATGTGTAGAACATGCTTGAAAATAAAGAAAATTTAGAGAAAAAACAGAGTTGAGGAACTAAGAGAGACACATTCCTACTGATAAAATTTGAGCCCTGCATCCAGCCTTACCTGAACTTGAATACACCTTTCAACTTTTCAGTTATATAAACCAATTTTTGCCCTTTTTGGCTTGAGGAAGTTTGAGTTAGGTTTCTGTCACTTGCACTCCCAAAAGTCCTGATGAATAGATAGGTTCCCTCCCTTTATGGAGATTTTCATAGGAATTGAGCAGAACTAGAGATATAGTTGGAACTCTGAAAGCTTCAGCATTTGAACAATCTATAAGCTTTCTCTAAGCTTTGCTTAGAGAAAGATATCAGTTCATCGGCATGCGACTAGTTAACAATTGCTACCCGCCAAGTGCTGTGTTGGATGCACAGTGAGTAAGGAAGCGAGGAAGCAAGAAGCCAGCCAGGATCCTTGTCCTCCCAGAGTTTACAGTCTAGCCAGGAGAGCAGAAGTAATACAAGGTAAAATTTAGAGCAGAAGTTCTCACCTTCAGGACCACAGTGCACTGGTGAATCACCATATATCATGAGGTATGCCACAAAGAACTTGTGACTCATGGAGCTAAAGTACCGATGTCGGCAGATGATTTAAAAAATAAACATGAATTAAAGGAGACTCAAGGTTATCACAATAATAATGCCATATTCATTCATTTCGTTCTCCAGAATGTTTTCCTGAGTGGAGAGAAAGTGTTGACATAATAGCGAACACCCACGTACCTGTGTCTACAGGAGTGTACTGTTCTCAAGGATGCTATCCACCATGTGTCCCCAAGCAATGACAATAATATCCATATGTGGGAGGAGAAAGAGGAGCAGCAACAGGAGAACTACCAACATTTATTGGGCACTGTTTAGGCACCAGGTACAGTGCCGAGAGCATGACAGGGGCTGTTTCATCGACTCTACATGAGAAACTTCTGAGCAATTATCCTCCCTGTCTGGCAGATTAAAGAGCAACTCAGTGCTAAACAGGGTGACCCAGGCACGACTGGTGTTCAGCAGAGGGAGAGATCAGCATAGGCTGGACTGATTGGAAAAGGTCCCAAGGAGGGTGGGACCCTTGAACAGGACCGTGAATGACAGGCAGGATCTACACAAGCAGGGAAGAAGGGAGGGCAGGCAGGCTCTGATATGAGACAAATGCATTGCCTTGGCACTCTCCGCACCCTCCAGTCACCTTTACAGTTGGGCCTTGTGGGACAAGTGTGACTGCCCAGCACCTGCTTGGCTATTGTGTGCCTCCCTTGCCTTTTCCAGGCCTTTGTCCATGCTGCTCACTCTACCCTTGCCCCCTTCAGTTAAGTAGCCCCCGAGAGACACTGGATGCTCAGATCCTTTCTATCCTCTCTTGAGAAGTGGAGCTGCCCCCCACCCTGGGGCGGGGGGGGGCGGGGAGGATAACTGAAACAAACTGCTCTTCCCTTGGCTGTCCACAAACTTCAGCATCCCTTCAGGCTGCCGGTTCCCAGGACTGCCCACTACAGTGCTCCCCCTGGGCCCAAGCCCAGCTGTAGCCTTGTCCCCACTCTTCCTCTCAGCATGCCCCAAACTCTAGAGCAGCCCCTCCTGTGTGCCCAAATGTAGCTGTCCTGTACCCCCTCCCTCTGTTTCTTTCGCATGGCCAGGCAGCTTGTTTGTTAGCCACGAGCTGGCATCCTGAAAAAACCAACCAACCAACCAACCAACCAACCCCATGTCTGCTCCCTTCCCTTGCCAAAAACCTTTATAGCTCATAGTGAGCATTTAGGAACTGCTTGGATCATGCCTGGCACCATCCAAAACAGTTGTGTGCATTGCTTCATCAGCTCAACCCCAGGAGCCTGTGAAACAGGGCTACTGCCCCCTACACTTTACAGACCAGGAAGCTGTGGCTAAGTAACCTTTGGGGTTCATCCAAGCGAAGTCAGCAGCGTGATGCCAGACAGACCTGGTGCTCCTCAGAACATTGCTCTCCCGCATCAGTGGTGGCCTCCGGGATGGAACACCACAGCCTCAGGCTCCCCGTCCAGGCCCTCCACCATCAAGACTTGGGTTAGCTCTCTAGTCTTGACTTCCCGCATGGCCTGCCAGCACATTCTGACCACCACTTGCCCTTGCCACCTCCACTCGTCAAGCTGCCCTTTAAAAGCCGCCTGTTCCTCAAGGTTTTTCAGGACGCTCTGTCACCTCATTGCCATCAGAATTAATTTCTCTTTCCCACGGACATCTGCCCTATCTCTTTCACAGTACACCTCTCTTGGTTTGCTGTTATTTGGGTATAGTTATTTGATCATGAATCCCTTACAGGCAGGAAGGGGCTTTCGTTCTTAGTATGTTCCACACAGGCACTTAGATCAGCGCCCTGCATGAGGGAGCTGCCCGAGAAACGTTAGCAGAGGGGCGCCCCGGAGGCTCAGTGGGTTAAGTGGCTGCCTTCGGCTCAGGTCATGATCCCAGAGTCCTAGGATCGATCCCTGCATCAGGCTCGGCGGAGGCCTGCTTCTCCCTCTCACTCTGTCTGCCACTCCCCCTGCTTGTGCTCTCTCTCGCTGACAAACAAACAAATAAATAAAAGAAACGTTAGCAGAATTAAGCTGAATGGCCACCAGTTCTACCTTCTCCAAAAGACTTTCCACAGCGGCCTACCTGAAGTGCTTGGAATGTCCACCGGTAGAGTCACTCCTTTGATTTAAAACCTCAACTCCAGAAGATCTCTGCAGAAATGGGAGAGGTAATGGATTAACTCATTAATACCTTGGGTTATTAGCTACTCAACCACTAGAGTTAAACCGCGAAGTGGTCGGGAAAGAATGGACCTATTTTCCAAGGTAACTGATGCCTCATTTCTCAGTGTGGACACACTCGAGGAAAGGTTCGAACCTGCCTCTTTTACCAGTGAAATGAATCCCAAGTGGTTATGGGCTTCTAGTCCATTCCCTATGATAATTCAATAGCTATCTACAGAGAGACAGCATGATCTTTCTGGTTCTTGAGGTGACATGGGTGGAACAGCAGGCCCAACACCCCCCAGTTTGGACCACGAAGTTTGCTGTAACCGCTCAAAACCCTTTATGCAGAAACCTACAGTGGAGGAGAGGGTGAGCTGAATATTGTCTCCTAAATTCATGTCACCTAGACCCGCAGAACATGACCTTATTTGGAAACAGGTTCTTTGTAGATTAATTAAGATGAGGTCACACTGGATTAGGGTGACCTCGAGTCTAACAACTGGTGTCCTTATAAGAAGAGAAGAGGACATGTAGAACCACAGAGTAGAACATGCGGAGTTGGGGTCAGAAATTGGAGAGACTCAGCTACAAACCAAGGAATGCTAAGGCTTGCCCACAACTACCAGAAACTAGGGGAGAATCAGGGGACAGATTCTCTGTCCAAACCTCCAGAAGGAACCAACCCTCCAGAAGGAACCAATACCTTAAATCGGGGCTTCTAGCCTCCAAAACTGTGAAAGAATAGATTCCTACTGTTTTAAGCCACCACGTTTGTGATAGCAGCCCTAAGAAACCCGTACAGGAATTAACATGTATAGATGGCCCAACCTGTACCACGCACTTTACTTCTGCTACTACACAACCTTCAAGAAAGGAATTATTACCCCCTTTCTACAGATGGGAAAGACTGAGACACAGAGAGGCTAAGAATTTGTCTGTTACAAAGCTGGAAAAATGGAAAAGCTGGGTCTTGAGTCTTTGAGGCTGTATTAGGCTGTAGGTGATCTTCCTTCTATCCTCGATACCCTCTCCATTTTCTTTCCCTGGCAGCTTACTAAGTACTAGGTACCGTGGCAAAAAGTCTATATGCTGGCTCCTAGGGCAGTCATCTCGGTTCACAGATGCATCCCAAATGCACAGGGCAGCTCCTGGCATGTAATAGTTGCTCAATAAATATTGCAGAATAAATTAATCTTCCCCCAAATTTCATGAGATAGATATAATTATTATATTCATTTTACAGAAGAGGACAATGAGGCACAGACAAGGTCCCAGTAAACTTGCCCCGAATCCTGACCATTGGTATCAGACCACAGGGTGTGATTCATTTCCTCACCCACATACGAGTGACACTGACATTTGTAAACCTAGTTCCTTGGAATTAATTGCTCTTCATCATTTTCTCCATATCGTCATATCCACTATCATTTATTGAGCATTGTTCAGTGTTAGTACTGGGCAAGGTGTTTTGCAAACAGTCTCACCTTTAACCCTTGTTGTACTCCTATGGGCTAGTTACTACTGGCATCTGCTTTAACATACTGGGAACTGAAGCTCAGTGAAATCAAGTAATGATTCCAGTGTCACACAGCTGGTAAGCACCAGCATCAGGATTCAAGGTCGTCTCTGGTTCTAAAGCCTGTGCTCATAGCCATAAGGAGATTGCCTCTCTTAGCAGAAGCTCCACCAAAAGAATAGAAGCTAATGGCTAATGCCCTGCCCTCCCTGCCTTTTGCAGGCTCCCTTCTCCAGATCCACAGATGGGACTTCTACCGCCGCATAGCCTTGGATTGTCTGGGCTCACTCAGTTTCTCTTAGGTTGTTTCTGTTTGCCCTCTGCCAGAAAGCATAAAGCTCTTCTCAGGACTCCTCTCCACCTTTCTTCATCCAAAGCCGAGGTTGGTTGATTCACTTCTCAGTCAAACAGAGATGGGCTTAAAGATGGAAGAGCATCACGCATACACCAGGGATGTAGCAGTGAAAAGATAAATGCTGTTTCTCCTCCCAGGAGACTTCATCTAATGTTTTCTCCCTGCTAGTTCCCAAAAGTCCTATCTTATTTATTTCCCCAGGCAACTGCCAGCTTCACACCATAGTGAACATTTTTTTATGCAATCCCAAGATGCATTTCTGTTCTGAGCTAAGGATACTTAAAACAAAGATTCAGTAATGATTACTGCATTTTAACAGAGATTCAGCTTTCCAACATAATGATAATATGGGAGAGTTTCTGGCATCAGAAAAGGGAGTAGCTTCATGGGAGAAGGTGGGAGGGCTTCCCACCCCCGGAATTGTACCGTAGAGGTGGGTGTCCACCCTGCTTGTGAGAAAGCCTGGTTTTGCCTAGAGAGACTCTACATTCTCTTTGGTCTGTCTGAATATATAAGAAGATCCTTTGAATATGATAGTGAGAACAATAAGGAAACCCAGAGAACATCTTGACCCTCCTCCCCTGTTACTAATGGAGAAAATGGGACTCTCCGAAGGAAGGCACTTTCCACTGACAAGCATGGGCTGACTGAATCCCAGTACTATCCCATACATGCTATTGGGTCGCCACATCAGTGGTCTTTCTGGATGTCCTTGAAATGTTCCAAAGCAGGAGAAAAGGGTTTGTCCTATGAGAAGGGAAGGAAAGAGGGTTCATCCAGGACCTCTCCTGGAACTTGCAATTTATAATCATGTCAAGGTGACCTACCATGGACTTGGCTTCTGGAGCCCAGGAATAAAAATGTGAAAAAGAAGGAGAGGCTGAGAAGGGCCTTGGTGCAGAGCAGGCAAAGGCAGCAAAGGTGGTGCTGAGTGGAACAGGGCCTGAGGATTTATCTCACCAGGCAGACAACAGATTTGGCAGACGGGCCTCAGCAGTCCTGCAAAACTGGGGGCCCTCAGAGCAGGGTCTTCTCACTGAATTGTTCTCTCCATTCTCTGGAAAGGACAACCCAGCTTAAGAAGAAAGCCAAATGTGCACCTAGTCTAAAGCCACATGCAGGAGGAGGGGGCCCTCCTCATCATCTGTCATGACCCCATTTTGGACTGAGTCATGGAAATTCTAGAACCTTCTATTTGCGTCCCTACATCTAGGGTGCAGTAGCAGATGCTCAATCAATATTTATTGAGGGAATGAGTCTCCTGGGAGGGGTAATAAATTAACATATTATCTGCTGCTAATAGCTTTGTGCAAATTAGCTTAAAATGAACACTTCTTTTGTACTTTGCATCTTATTAATGCAGCATATGCAGAATCCCATTTAGTTTTCACAGTATTCTTGAAAAGGGTGTATTTGTGACCTTGGGTTAATTATTTAACCTTTCTATGCCTTGGTTTCTCCATCTATAAAATGGAACTATAGCAACTACCTCATAGAGGTAAAATTAATGGGATAATAAATGTAAAGCAGTAGAGAGTCTTTGCTTAGGGACTGTGACCTCTATGTATTGTGGCCTGTTTCTCCATTCCTGGAAGACAGGCTAATAAATGGTGGCTTGGGACATGGAGACAGAACTGCGGCTGATGTCAACACCTTCTCATAGTTGCCATCTTAGACCCCAACTTAGCTGGCAGACAGTCTCCCCCCAAGACAGAATGTGGGCTGGTATCCACTTCTGGCTTCACGACTTCAGCCCAGAATTTTGCTTTGGAAGGCATTAGAGATTCTTTTTCCTCTGTTGTTTACTTGTTCTCAGATCATGTGGAAAGCCCTCTGGAAACTTCTGACAGTTGTCATCATGGGCCAGAGAACTGGTGAGGGAGGAGCTGGGAGGAAAGTGTGAGAAGGGCGCAGGGGTTGCTGGGGACCCCTGCCGTCTTGCCTTGATGTTTACCCTCCACATTTTTCTAAGCTGGATCTTCGTAAGTGTCCGGGGCCATTGCCAAGCCGAGTCCCCTCCCTCCACTCTGTCTGTCCCCTTCTGCCCCACATCCTCCAATCTGAGCCTGGGGAACAGGTCTCCACTCTTCCTGGCTCCACCTTCCTTCTTCTCTCTGTGAATGCTGCCTTGCAGGGGAATGGCTCTGTGAACATCAGAGGCAAATGGGAGAAGAAACACAAGGCACAGAGAGAGCAAAAGGGAGATAGAGGACAGGGAATTACAAAAAAAGAAAGGCAGTAGATGCTGGACATGGATGGTGGAGGGTGACGGTAAGGCAGAGGATGAGTACCTAGGAGGTGGAGTGGGTTTGGCCATTGATGGGGACTTGGAACTTGGGACATTTCACATCAGAGGTGGCAAGGGGCCAGCCTGTGGGCCGAATCCAGCCAAACACTAATTTGGGGGCCCATACAGCGTTTTAAAATTTAGAAAACTTCCCATAAAAACCCAAGTATCCAGCCTGAAAAAGCTGGTCATGCAGGATTCACATTTCTTCACAGCAACAGTGGACTGGAGCTGGAGAGCCCACCCCTCTGGATGGGCCCAATGCCATTCCTAGTTTGCCACAGACGCCACCGCTCTCTATTGCATGGCACTCAGCCTGGTTCTCTCACTTAAATTATATTCCTAGTCCCTGTAGGTACCTGAGTTTGAGAGACTTAGTTTGTATGTATCATTTTTAGCACCAGTTGGTGAATCCACCTTTTCCCTCAGCAGCACCCCCCTCCCCACCAGTACAAACCTGAATGCACAGCAATCACGGTGAGATGGTTTTGAAAGGAAGAGTAGGGAAGGATGGAGGGAGAAGCAGCTATGAAAAGGAAGAGAAAATCTGAGAGTGGGAAGGAAAAAAAATCCAGGGCAGGGGGGCGGGTAGACGAGTGGAGAGAGAGGGGGTCCGAATTCTCCTCTCCCAGCTGGCCCCCTGGCTCCCTGAATTTCCTTACACAAGGCATGTGATCTTTGTGGGTCAGTAACTTTCCTCATTAGTATCAGGTTGCACAACATGTTCATTGTCAAATTTAGCGAACTTTCCAAGGGGCTCCTCTGAGAGTAAATCAGATGGAGATTCTCAAATAAATTAATCAATGACAACACACTGTTTATATTAGCTTTCCTGGGTGATTGATTTAATATTTATTGAGTCTAGAATGTGTGCTACCGTATAAATGACCCCATTACTACTTTCTTCCAGCCTGACTTAATTTCTCACGATAAGGCATTTGGTTGCAAGCGTCTCTAGGTGAAAGCTTTCATAAAGGGTGGTGGGGTTCTGTTTTGGGGGGGTAAAGACAGAGAGAAAGGTGAGGTTTATTGTCAGTTGTTTTGTTAAAACATCAATCTTCACCACCCTTTAAATGGTTCTCATTTCCCCGTCTACCTGATGTTCGCCAATACCGCAGCTGACTTACTGTAAAAATGCTGAAATTGGATGCTGTTTCTGAAAGAAAGAGATCTTGTGCTAAAGAGGTTTAGGGCCTTTCTGTTTGTTCAGGTCTATCAGGATTAGCTCTCTGATCAGCTTTTCTTAACCCCGTCACCGAATTAGTCTAGAGATTATACATTTCATTCATTCAGTGAATAATTCCTGAGCACCTACTGTGTACCAGACACTATTCCAGGCGCTGGAAGGGGAGAGGAAAGGCCTCTTCTTTCGTGAAGCCCCCAGCCTCAAGGGTGGAGACAGGCATTAAACCAACCCACATTACCATTCCTGATGGTTGGGAATGAAGTAATTTAAACGAAGCTGAGTAAGGGGGAGTGAAGGGGAGAGGGCTCTTTTAGAAAGATACTCACTGAGAAGCAAACCTGTGCTGGCTGCTGAATGATGGGAAGGAAACTTCTCTCTGGAGATCTGGGGCAGAGTGCTCCTGGCAGAGGGAACAGCAATTGCAAAGTTTTGGAGGCAGGGAGGAGCTTGCTCTGTGCAGGATTGGAGCTGGGACACGCACGCTTGCTGGGACCAGTGAGAAGATCAATTACAACACATTTTAGGGACATGCAGTTTTGTTACTTTTAAGCACCAATACTAATTGGAAGCAGGCTAATAAATAACTGTACTGTAGAAACCCTTAGGGAACCTACTCTGGTGAATAGAGAAGAAGTATTTGTAATTATCGTAACAGGATTGTCTGTAAATAAATGCTTCTAAAAATGCCTAATTTGACATTTAAAAACAATTTGTCCTCTTAAGCGGTTTAAACACACTGTCTCCCGAATGCTGTTAAGACCTTCCATTTGCATTCTAAATCTCCCATCTCTTCTTTCCTCTTCCCCTCTAGTAAGTTCTAAACAGCTCTTAAGAGCTTGGAGTTCTTCACAGATTTTGAAAATGTCAACATTGGCCAAGTTCTTGCCTGAATTATCACAAATTCTTAATTAATAAGGTCTAGATTGTGAAGGCATTCCTAGAATAATAATAGTTGATAGTTATATTAATATGTTACATATGTTTATCAATTATGATGTGGGCACATTACTAATGCCATTTTGCAACTGAAGAAAATGAGGCTCAGAGAGGTTATGTAACTTGGTCAAGGTTGCATGGCAAGGAAATGGAAGAGTTAAGATTTAAGCCCAGGTCCCCTGAGCTACCCACTAGTTACGTGTGGTAAGTACGCCGTATTAGAAGTTAAGCGGCTTAGTTTCTAGTCTCTGCTCTACCATTAACTAGCAGTGTTTAACCTCCCTAGAGCTTAGTTATCTCGTCATTAAAAGTGCTGCTCATGATACCTGCTTAGTCTAACTGGAATGCATCCACTCCTAAAATGTCGCCTACAAATGTGCTGAGAAGTATGCTGGGGTGGGGCTGGCTTCATGGGATTACCATGATGTGAAAGGAATAGATATTATTCCCACAAATCAGAGTAAAGTTACAATGGAAGTAGGTGTTCTGAGTCTTTACATAGCTGGGCCTGGCCTACCTGGAAAGTCCAGGGAAGGCAACCTGAGTAAGGGACTTTTGAACTAAGAGCTGAATGTTGAGTGAAGTTAGCTCCACGAAGGGAAGGGAGTGTCATTGGTGTGACGGAAGATGTACCAGCAAGGACAGTCTGTGCAAAGGCCCTGTGGAGGGAGGAAACTTAGCTCTGAAATAAGACCAATGGGGTTAGGATGTGAGGGGATGTGAAGGGAGAGGAAGCTGGAAAATTAAAGAGATCAACCATAGAGGGTCATGTCAGGGTCCTAAGGTTTCTAACATTTTCCAGATCTTATGCCTTTTTTGTGTTGATTCCTGCCTTTCTTCTTCTGTCCCAAGAACATTTTACCCTAAACCTGCTACCTTCTTTTCTTTTTCTTACTTTTCTTTTCCTTTCCTTTCCTTTTCTTTTAAGATTGATTGATTGATTCATTCATTGATTTTTTAAAAGATTTTATTTATTTATTTGACAGAAAGAGACAGTGAGAGCAGGAACACAAGCAGGGGGAGTGGGAGAGGGAGAAGCAGGCTTCCTGCTGAGCAGGGAGCCCGATGCGGGGCTCAATCCCAGGACCCTGGTATCATGACCTGAGCCAAAGGCAGACGCTTAATGACAGAGCCACCCAGGAGCCCAATATTTATTTATTTGAGAGAAGGAGAGAGCATGCGCATGCGAGCCGGGGAAGGAGCAGAAGGGGAGAGAGTCCGCAAGCAGACTCCCTGCTGAGTGTGGAGCCTGCCTCGGGGCTTGATCCCAGGACCCTGAGATCACAACCTGAGTCAAAACCAAGAGTTGGATGCTTAATCGACTGAGCTGCCCAGGCGCCCCCCTTCTTTGCTTCCAGAAGAATGGGAAGGCCTGCCTAAGTGGGTACCATGCCCAAGGCCTCAGCACTGCTTCTGGCCAGTCTTCTTTATGACTAGTCAGCGGCCAGCACAATGGGGCTCCGACCTGGCATCTGGGGCCCTAGGAACCTGCTGCAGGCCAGTGAGACAGCACATTCCTGTCTGAGACAAGAAAGACCCTGACATCTGTTCCTTGGCAAAGGAGCCAGACCTGCCCGGAAAGCCCAGTGGTCGAAGCCTCGAATGGAAATTAGTTTTGGCAAAAACACAGGGCTGAACATCAGGCCCTTCCCTCCTGTCTCAGGAGCTGGCGACAGTGGCTTCCAGGAGACAAAGGGTCAGGTAGGCGCTCTGTGTTGTGGTCCGCCCCCCCGCAAGCCCCCAAACTTTCTTCATTTCTGATGGTGTGATGAGAGATTTGGGCTGCTGGGCTCCTGCCTTAATCACATTCATTCCACTGTCAGGGAGGGCTGTTTTCTGGAGTCTCTGAGGAAATAAAGATGATGAATAGAGGGAAATCACATTCTTTATTAGCACGGATGGGCACACAGATCCCAGTAGTAATTAATTCCAGGATGTTTACAAATTTTTTCTTCTTTGTCATCCAAGAGTTGGGGTTTGCAATTGTTGCTATAAAGGAAGAATGGAAGCTGAAGAGCCATGTTAGAAAGAGAGATGGCAACATATTGATTAATCATCCCATAATGCTTAACAACAAGCAGTGTCCTTAAACGTCAAGATCCCAGGACCCCGAGGAGAAATAAGTTACAAGGGTGCAGGACCCTCTTAGGAAAGCTTAGAAAAACCCGTGGCTTCAGCCAGAGTTAGCAAAGACCTTTTTTTTCTTCTTTTCTTTCTTTCCTTTTTTTTTAAACAGTGTACAGATTTTTTTTTTTTTAAGATTTTATTTATTTGACAGAGAGAGACACAGTGAGAGAGGGAACACAAGCAGGGGGAGTGGGAGAGGGAGAAGCAGGCCTCCTGCCGAGCGGGGAGCCCGATGTGGGGCTCGATCCCTGGACCCTGGGACCATGACCTGAGCCGAAGGCAGACGCCTAACGACTGAGCCACCCAGGCACCCCATTTCTTTTTAAGGGGGAAAAGGAGGATACATAAAATGTAAGGACCCCCACCCCCTCCCCAACAATACAAAACAGCTATAAATGCCTATGGAAATTGGATTTGTTTTGGAACTTTTGTGAGTAATTAAGGGTCAGACAGAAAATCCTTTTGTTCCACTCCTGGGATTGTTCAGCATCTTTCCAGAACATCTGAGTTCTCTTTCTTGCCTAGTTAGGACTGGAGAATAGCTAAGGTCAGTCATTCCAGGACAGTCATTCTGACATGATTTGGGTTGTTTTGAGTTTTGGGGACACTGTTACGAGCATCAATTCTTTTTATGCTCTAACCCAAGAACAGGAAATTCAAGCTTTGGTCCAGGCTCCATAAAGCACGGGTTGTGTGACCTTGGGTAAGTCACTACATGGCTCAAGACTTTAGTTTACTTGTTGCAAAAGCAAGGTATCATGGCCCTGTAGGGCTTGAAATTTCCATGGGGCTGAATTTAAAAGTCTACACTTAACAGCAGTTTTAGGGTATTGGGCTGAGTATGTATTCAAAGCATGATAGACACCCCTCATGCTTTTCAAGTGTATCTCGGATGAGAGAGGTATATTTGTGTAATGGAGGTGGGGTGAGAAGGGATTTCCCTATTTGGAGGACCGTTCTTCGGGTATATGAGTAGATGCGCTCCCCTGCTAGAAACTCCAAACAAGCTCTCAAGGTCCCTATTTCTTCTTAAAGATTTTTGAGAAATGTTAAGGGACGGCTGGTTGGCTTAGTTAAGCGGCAGACTCTTGGTTTCAGTTCAGGTCATGATCTCATGGTCCTGAGATTGAGCCCCATGTCAACTCTGCACTGAGTACAGAGTCTGCTTTAAATTCCCTCTCCCTCCAGCTCATGTGCTTACCCTCTCTCTCTCTTTCTCAAATAAATAAATAAATAAATAAATAAATAAAATCTTTAAAAAATATATTTTTAAGAGATGTTAAAAATAAACACCTAAGAATTATTTGTAATTTGTTCACTGAGTATATAGATGTTTCTGAAGAGTTCTACAGTGCTTAAAACAGTTTGTTCTCTCAGACACTTTAATTATACTCTTCAAAGGTTTTGTTTGTTTGTTTTTTGCATATATTCTCACTTTACTTTCAGTTACTGTATTCTTAAAACGTGGGAAGATCAGTCAGCCTCAGCCAATAAATTGAAATTGTACTGTCTGAATTGAAGAAAACTTCTTATGCTTTCTGGAGCTCTGAGCATCTCATCTTGAATCTTCTGAGTTCTGGGAAGCTCCAAATCCATTTGCTCTGGCAAGAAGAAAAAACATTCTTGGAGGGTATCCAAAAGAGAATTAGACTGCATTCCCAGTGGTCTTCTGGTCGACCCTAGCCTCTTTGACGTGACATGGGTCCTGCCCATCACACTCTGCCCATGAGAAAATGGCCAAGAAACACCCGCAAGTATTAAGCAAAAAAACGACTTCACTGGAGATGCATTATTATGCATGAGACCATTGGGCAAAGCTAATATTGCCAAATGATAAATAAATAAAGGGAAACACAAAGTTTGTTTAAAGATGCAAAGTGGGAAAGAACATCGTTTTCTCTCTCTAGGGACTCAACCTCCACTGTGAACCGAAAACCAGAGTTCACCACACTAATACTCTAAACCTATTGAACCAGATTGAAATCTCTGTATCTAAATATGCTGCCAGCTGACTTTGAACAGCACCAATATTGCATTTGGTTCAAATCCATATTCTTTTCTCTTGCTCACAGAATTACCTCAGTGATTTGGTAACCAGCATTTCTCACTTGAAGAGGCTTTAGAAATGCGGTAGGTGTGTTTGTGTGTGTCTGTGTGTGTTGTGTGGTAGTGATCAAGATTAGTGCTTTTAGTTGTTTGTTTGTTTGTTTTTTACATGAAATATCTATTTCTAAAACTGTCATTCAGGCCCCTCATATCTTTGGTATTCGATAAAACACAATTTTGTGGATTTGAGGGTTTTCTTTCTCTCCTTGTGCTTTCTTTCTTCTTTCTTTTTTTGTTAGAAAAACCAACACAGCTGCAAGGACTTTCACATCCAATAACCCGAGATAGTTCCTGTTTGCCCGGTTCCCAGATGAAAGAAAAACAAAACGAGTGTGGGGTGTTTTATCGTTTTTTTGAAACAGGATACATTTTTCCCATGTTCAGATCTGAAAATACTTGGCTGTAATTTAATCTACCTTTATTAGATTACCCAGTTATGTCCACAAAATTATGGAAACCATCCTAAATTAGTAAGGTCAGGGAAGAAGCAGGCTGGATGTGAGAATTCCTTCTGTTCCTGCTGGACATGTCTTCTGAATGGAGAGCAAGTCATGAGCAAAACATTCGATTCACCATGGACAGAGGAGCTCATTATCCCTTGAGTGTCTCCAGTGGGAAGTCCACCCTCTACTTCTTCCATGATGACTTCAGAGTAACCCCTCTTTCAAGGAATATGTTAGATAGCAGTAGAATAGGCAAGAAATGGCCAGGTCATCCAAAAGTTACCTTTACTGGTCCAAAAATGCTTTAAGCCTAGCAAGCCCTACGTACGTAAGCCCTATCGTATGTAAGCGAGCCCTACATCCAATAAAATAGAGGACAGCCAATTACACTTGTATTTCAAATAAATAATAATTTTTTTTTGGTCTGAGTATGTCCCAAATATTGCATGGGATATACTAATACTAAAAAAGTACTTGTTGTTTATCTGAAATACACATTTAACTAGAAAAATCCTGTTTTTTTATTTGCTAAATCCAGCAACAAACTTCAAACCAAAGAAAAGGCCACAATATCATTTTTAACAGCAAAAATAAAAGAAAATGAAATCATAAGCCACATAGCAGGTCTGAATCTTAGGTCATAAATACAGTTGTGCAAGATATATGTTTGTTTTTTTTTTTTTCATTTTTTAAAGAGAAATCTGTTCTGTCTCTGAGTGCCCAAGCCAACAGGAAATTCAGCCTCCGTCAGTATGGGACCCTGCCCCTTCCTATATCAACCCAGTATCTTAGGTTGTGCCCAGAGAGTGGGGTTTGAGATCCAAACTCCAAGGTGTCATGGGGGCCAGTGATATCCTCTGGGCTTGGAGTTCAGTGGTCACTCTAGGTAGGGGGGGGCTCTATTTTGAGCCCTGTGGGACTAGGGGAACTTTTTTTTTTTTTTTTTTTGAGGCAAGACAGCTCTGTCCTCAGGAGCCATGTTTTGGCCAATGATCTCCATTTTAACATTGCTTCTTTAAATTCTGTGAACTTTCTTTCTCCTTTGGTTAATTTTGAAAACATTTTCTGACTTTTGGTTAATCTCAGAAGTACATTTTTTTTTTTTTAAGATTTTATTTATTTATTTGACAGAGAGAGACACAGTGAGAGAGGGAACACAAGCAGAGGGAGTGGAAGAGGGAGAAGCAGGCCTCCCGCTGAGCAGAGAGCCCGATGTGGAGCTCCATCCCAGGACCCTGGGATCATGACCTGAGCTGAAGGCAGACGCTTAACGACTGAGCCACCCAGGCACTCCAGAAGTACAGTTTCTTTACCAACTTGGGAGCTTTTATAAAAAACAGGAAGAATTTTTGTCTTCAGGTAGTTCTACTACCCCCTGCCTCTCAGGCACAAAATAATCCCTAAGGCAGTAATTTTTCATGGGTCTGAATACCTCCTTGAAATGGAAGAAGGTAAAAACAAGAAGACTGTAGATGAGATTATCGTTCAGTATATATTCCTTTCCCCCTCCATAGGAGGAGTCTTCTTCCCTTACCCGTTGATGTTAGGATTTGTCATGTGACTTACTTTGTCCAATGGGATATTAATGGACGTAATCAAGCTAGGGCTTGAAATGTGCTTTTGTAGTTGGAGGCACCCTCTTGTACTCTGCCATCATCATGACCACATGTGCTAGGAGAATAAGAGATATATAGGGAAGATGTAGACCAATTCACAACCTAGAGCCAAACCAAGTGAAGTCCAGCATAGATCACTGGAATCCAGCCAAATTACAGGCACATGAACAAGAAATAAATATTATTGTATGCTACTGAGTTTTGGGGTGGTTTGTTATGCAAAATAACTAATAGATACAGGTACAAATGAAAATTCACATTTTGGTAGATTAGTAAATTGTTTTGACACTTAATGCTCAGCCATGATATTAAAATATTTATTGCCTTCCAAAATCCCAGGCATATGCCTGAGATCTTATGGTACTCTCTTCCTCTCTCTGTCTTCATAATATTTTATATCATTCTCTAAGTTATTTATTCCTTCTAAAAGCTTATCTTCATTTAAAGCCTTGCAGTTTACCAAGTGCCCTCACATCCATTATTCCATTAGATCTTTTTAACAATTCAATGATGAGGTGAGGTTGACATTACTAGCCCCATTCGAGGAAAAGGGAACTGATTGGAAACAATGTCAAAGGTTTGTCACAGGAAACAAAGGTAGTTCTGGGTTCCAGATCAGAGTTGGGGCTCCAGCCAGGTCTTCTCATTCCTCCTGCAAAGGCTCTCCCACTATACCATGGTTACGCCTGAAACACTCAGCACAGGGCTGAGCACATTATAGTTCTTAGTAAATACCTGAGGAATGATGGGGAGATCAAATCTTTTGGCCAGAGATGTAAGTGTAAAGTCAAAGCTCCCAGAAAACACTTCACTAGAGGTTCTCTATGCACAGCCTCTTTTAATGCTTCCTCAAATGTATGTTAATAGGAGTTGGGTTGTGGGTGTGTAGAGGGAAGGAGGTGGAGAAGATTAGATGTTATTTAATATGTTTTAGAAATTCCGGTTTAGTAAATTAAATGTCTTTTCTGCAGTGCTTTTTAAGTGAGTTTGAAGAGCTTATTTGCATCACTTTCTAGGTGAGGATTAGAGTATAATGCCTTTCTCTAAGTTATTTGACAATGGAACCTTTCCATCAGAAATCATCTTGCTGGATTATGGTTGCATGGAACCCACTTTGGGAAACACCAGCCCACTCCATTGAATGGCCCTGATTCTGCCCTTTGGCATCTCCTTTTTGTACCATTCAGAGCTGTTTGTGCAGCAGACACCCTCTGGGCTTTTCAAGCTTTTGTTAATGACTCAGTTCTAATTCCAAGAAGCTTTTAACTTAATGGGATGATAACTTGGTGTATTAATTAAGGTTCTTTTAGTCGCAAACATAAAAAGCAACTCTGGCTAACTTCCTTGAAGATATTAGGAAAACCCACAAAATCATAAGAGTTGCCAAACACTTAGGGTTTGAAAAGAATAGGAAGCAGGGCAGTTTGGGGGATTTCAGCCCTGGGAGTTCCTGGAATTCCCACTCAAGTAACTCTGCTGCAGAGACATCCCTGGCCGCATCTTGGGGCTTGGGTTTCAGGTTCCTGGAGGGGAGAATCTGATCTTACTGGCTTGGGCCACGTGTCTCTGCCCCAGGATCATTCAGTTGTGAGAGAGAGGACAGAGGGGGCCACTGAGGAAACCGCCATGATCTGGTGGTTCAGTCCTGTCTCTCAGGGTCATTGGTTCGAAGTAGACGCATAGAGCTCTAACTACGTTTCCAAAGCCACCCTTCCAAGGGTGGAAAACATTGCTGATTTTTCCTTTGATCACCAAATAAAGAGGTTTTGAGGCTATACTCTAAGAAAATCACATTTCCAAAACTAAAACTCATACTTGGCCTAGAGAAGCACTTTTGCAATTAGAATATCTCCTGAAACTGACACACAGGTGCTCAGGGACAGGTGGTACGGTGTTTGGTTGAACTTGCCCACAATTTCCAAATCCTCTCTGCCTCTCCTCTTTGGCTAAAGGCAGGCAGTTGAAGTCACAGAATTCCATGTGTATCTGATGCAACTCCACAAATACACAGAGATGGATTAATACAATAGCCCTAACAAACCTTAGAAGTAAGAAGTTGATATCCTCATTGTTCATTACTAAAAAATGGATGAGGTCATCAAGGATGTGTCCTGGAGGAGGTGGAGAGCTTGGGGGTGGGGAGGGTACACCTGTTTTGTGTTGATTCAAAAGCAATCTAAACTACTTTTTAAACAAGTCAAACTGAGGTTTTCTTCTTTCTGAAATTTTAAATTCAGAAGCAAATAAGGCATTAAAAATAAAAAGCCTCCAAGGACACCACCACCCACTAGTATACTGTGAGGCTTTATTTGAATATATTCTGCTTTTATTGCTTTGTTCTCTTTCCTTACTATGATTTATAAAGCAGTGTGGGAAAATGGTTAACACAGAGTAAAAGTTAAAATTAAAACCACTTTTTCCACTATGGTGCTATCTGCTTCCCACCCCCTCATCCCTGGAGGCCTGTTCAACTGAGTTTAGTAGCACAAAGGCTACTGAGTTCCAGAACTATATTCATAATCTACCTACGTTGGATTGATTTCCTAGCTCCAGGACAAGATAAATGATTAGTTGGTTTTGTTGATAAAATGGCAAGCATTGATAAATAATGGAATAAGCTCATTTCAAGATGTTTGTAGAACTCTGGAAATGTGGGATTTATTCAACTATTCAGGTTAGCTCAAATGACTTTATGTATGGAGAATGAGCCTGCTTTGGGGCCCAGACAGTTCCCAAGGAGAACAATTACTGTTCACAGCCCTGTCACATCAGACTCAGATCAGCAGGGACCGCGTCTCCTGTTTCTCTCTGCCTGCCTGAGTCTTTTCACGCTGAGGAGAAGGACCTTGTCAGAGAGGCACCCCCCGTCTGAACCAGTGCCCCAACCCAAGCTCTTACAGTCACCCAAGTCTTTGTTGAACACTTACTATGTGCCAGGCATAGCACTGGCCACTTTTATACCTCCCACACGTTTTACAGACCATGTTTAAATCCCATTTTACCTATGAGAATATTGAGACTCACAATGATTAAGACTCTTCCCTTGGTCAGACAGTTCTAGTCCCAGTGATAATAACAATAATCCAACTAGACAGAACAGAAAGCTCACTCAGACTATGGGACCAACATGGAAGACTGGTCACTGGTACCCATGAGATCAAGAAGTTAAATGCAGTAACAACAGTATATATCTGAAGTATGGCGCTAAGTGTCTTTAGGTACCATGCTTATTTTAATCATCACATCAAGGCCATGAAGCAGGTGGTAAAAGGACTCTATTTTAGAGATGGCACAATGGAGGTCTAAAGGACGTTAAGAAAATTGCCGGTAACGGAGCTTTGCATGGTAATTCCTGCAGGCTAGGCTTAGGCAATAGAGCAGATACTGGTGCAGAGGACCTTGAGATAAGTCAGGACAGCTTCAGGCTGCAAGTAATGAGAAGGAAGACTCCAAGTGGCATGGAAGGCCTTCCACTTCAGCAAATATGTAGGCTGTGACACAGCACCCAAATGTTAGGGGATGAGAATGGAAAGTTATCTCAAAGTCACAACTCTGGTGGATATCAAGGAGGAGAGGCTGACAGGTTGGCATCAACTGGGGAGCTTCTCTAAGAGAAATGAGTTATACACCCTTCTCTGCCCTGTAGGCACAAAAGGCACTTGGCTAGGGCTTTCTAGTGCCAACCACACTGCAGGGTTTTCATGGGGGAAGTCAGGCTCCCAGGAGTGTTTGAGGATGAATAAGTCACCATTAGGCGACCTTTTCCTCCACCACTACCTTCTGGCACAGAGATTCTATTTTTAAGTGAAACTGCATTGGGTATCTCTGTGAGACACAAGTGGATTGAATTTTTAAAGTGATCAAAGGATTAAAATTAAGGAATGAACTTTAATGAGTCAGTTAGCAGAGTGGCAGGGATCAGGGAAAGGGACAGTGAGATTTGGATATCAATGTCTCCTCAAGGTGCCAGAAAATACTGAACAGACAAATAAAATGATAAGAGACCCAGTATTTGCTTCAAAATATTCTTGGGGTGTGGAAGATGGTGATGGATGAGAGTAGTTGAGAGCATAGATAAAATTAGATGAACCATAGGTTGGTCATTGTTGAATCTCTGTGATGAGTATGTTGGGTGTTCATTATATTCTTCTAGTTTATATATGTTTGAAATTTTCAGTAATAATTTTTTTAAGAAAATAGTAGCTGTGGTCTAGTCTTCAATTTCATAGAAAATTTCATCCCCCTTAGATTTTCTGCACAAAGCTGTGGGTATCCCTTACATCCAAACAATCTCCAAGTCCCGTCCCTTCAGCCTCCAAATGTTATCTCAAATCTGTCCATTTGTCTCTTTCTCCACTGCCATGACCCTAGTCCTAGTCACCACCAGTATTGCATCTTGCTTAAACATGGCAGTGGCTTCCTAATTTCCCTCCCCAATTCCAGCAGAAATATCCATTTCCAATCTTCTCTTCCTACAGAAGATGAAATGATCTGCTCAAAATGCTGATCTGACATTCTCACAAGAAAAAAGCAAGATGCAGAATAGTATACAGAATTTTTGTACAAGAAAGGGGAAACAACACACTTAGGCCCACCTATGTATATAATCTTTGCTTATATTTGCAAAGAGAAACCCTGGAAAGATAAACCAAAAACTAAAAAATAAAAGAGGAGAAAGTGCACAATGGAGGACATAGGTTAGCAGCAAAACTTCTCTAAATATGTCATTTTACAAATCTTGACTTTGGAATCACGTGTTTACAAGTTCAAAAAATAACATAAAGTAAAAGTAAAATAAAATAAGAGATTTCCAAAAATTGAAACCAAATTAAAATAAAGAAAAAATAATTGTTTACCAAATTGGTAACATTAACTGCAGCAAGAAAATAATTATTTCAAATAACTTGCATAAAAAGTATTTTACATTCTTGTGAAACATAGACTAAGAACCAAAAAAAAAGTTGCAAATAAGTCTTACACTTCATTCAGTACTCTTAATGTTAGTATTAGTTTGAACTATATGAAATTGCCTATATTTGACCATATTTGACCTATT
Source organism: Zalophus californianus (assembly GCF_009762305.2). Classification (NCBI taxonomy): domain Eukaryota; kingdom Metazoa; phylum Chordata; class Mammalia; order Carnivora; family Otariidae; genus Zalophus; species Zalophus californianus. The sequence goes on from NC_045599.1 coordinate 104,159,008, forward strand.
AAAATGACAGTTTCTTATGTTGTAAGTAAATAAAGTTATATAATATTATGATACAAATGTGATAATACTATTTTATATTACAAATATAACAATATATTTATATGTAACCTAAGTATAATATAAATAATATAATTCACATAATATATATTATAGCAATATTGGTATTATTTTTGGAAATATTTTGTATATATTATAGAATAAAACAAAGAAGTAATTATGTTAATGTTAAGACAAAGATTTTCAGCAAAACAGAATAATACAACTATTATTTTATAAGTTAATAAAAACATTGATTTTTTTAAATTGAAATATAATTAACATATACATTATATATGTTTGAAGTGTGTAATGTGTTGGCTTGATACATTTATACATTGCAATATGATTGCTATAGTAGTGTTAGCTAACACTTTTATCATGAAATAATTATCTTTTTTTTTGTATTGAGAATAATAAAGATCTAGTCTCCTAGCTTTGAGGTTTATAATACAGTGTTGTTGACTGTAATCACTATGTTGTACATCAGATCTCCAGAAGTTGTTTATCTACTAGTTTCAAGTTTGTATCCTTAAACATCTCCCCAATTCTCCTAGCCCCTGGTTACTGGGACGCTACTCTGTTTTTACAAGTTCAGCTTTTTTAGATTCCACATATTAGTGGAATAAAGTGGCATGAAGTATAAGGGGCATAAAGTATTGTCTTTCTCTTTCTAACTTGCTTCACTTAGCATAATGCCCTCAAATTGAATTGCAAATATCAGGATGAACTCATGATTCTTTTTCAAAAATCCTCCTTTCCTAACTGTCCACTAAAAAGACCTAGAAGCAATAGCAACCCAGAAACAATGAATAAGCCTAGGACCCAGATTGTGGTCTTGAAATATCTTTCCACTAAAAGGAAGCAGACACCCTTGTAGAAATGGCAGAAAATAGAAAAGTTAAGTTGGGGGGGATATGTTATTGTGTAGGGAAGCAAGGAAATGATCAAAGAGTAATGAGGTCCGGTTAAAAAGATGAAGCCTTGACTAGCAGGCCTTCCCATTGGCTAACGGCAGGACAACTGATACATCAATAGAATGACGACTAAAACTGATTAAAACACGTTGAACACATAAAAACCACAAATGCATAATGATACTGAAAAAAAGATCAGTGCACAAGTTCTTTATCCTTCAAAGCCTAGCTCAGAGGTTGTTTCTGTAAAGAATTTCCTGCTGCCTTCCAAAGTTAATCTCTCCCTCTTCTGTGTCATTAGTGTACCTTACATACACATTTTATAATTTCATTTACATTGCACTATTTGTCTCCCCAGCCAGACTGTGAACTTTGCAAAGCCGGGACTGTGCTTTGTTTATTTCTATGATTAAAAAGAAAGACACAAGGCCCAAGGTGGGGTCACTTGCCCCCAGAACAGCAAACCAAAACTTAATTGCAGTTTCAACCTCCCTAGGAGCGGAATTTTAAGCAAATCATTCTGGAGTTTTCTGGTTAGCACCAGTGAGGTAATCTTTCACAGGGCTCTCTCCACCCTCCAGAAGATGAGGGAATTCACCTAATAATCCCCTTGCTCTTCCCCCTAAGGGAAGGTGACCTTGCCTGAGACAAACTTTTCTTTTGCAAAATCTTCTTGTTCCACCCTCCTTCCTTTAAAAACCTTTCATTTTGTACAACTCCTTGAGGCTCCCCTCTACTTGCTAGATAGGGTATTGTTGATTGATTCATAAATCACTTAATAAAGCCAATCAGATCTTCAGATTTACTCAGGTAAATTTTCTGTTGTTTAACACTATCTTACTAACACTGAGCAACATACTTTGCCCAGAGTAGGGCTCAATACATTTTTGTTCATGCAAAACCATCAACACTTTGAAAATTATCAAAATGCACAATTACCAAGATATTCATGTACTGTCTTTAGCAGATATTACACATAAAGGAATCTATTACATTCTGGACCTTACAAAAAGATTTCTAATATGACTTCAATGTGACTCAGGAAATGGGACTCCTTATTACCCCCATTTCAAGTCTCTGGTGCATTCTGTTACTTGCCTTTGAGACATGAGCTAGTCATTGTCACTTCGTATTTATGTTGCCTCTTCACTGTGAACGTTGGCTGTATGCCACAGGGCCATTAATTTTTTGTTATTTTTCAAAAGACCCCTGTGTGGGAAGTTTGGTTGCCATAACTGGGCAGATAGAACTGGAGAAATAATAAAGTAAATGAATGTGGTGTGGTGGGAAGCTTTGCAGCCTGCATTTCTCTCCATAACCTCAGACCAGCCATTTCTCTCCTTTGGGCCTCAGGTTCCTCGTCTGTAGAATCACCTCTCACCAGATGCTCCCAGAAGCCTCTCCTATGATCCAGAGTCTCTGATAACTTTACTTTGAAGAACTCAAAGAAAAGGTGACAATACACCTGCAGCAGGGTATGTGCACCCAGGAAATGTCTGTTTGGCTGGGGGATCATTCCCTGATAAGAGAAAGAAAAAACAAAATGCCATTATCTGGCTGGCCCAGGACCTGATGTTGCAACTTTTCCCGTCTCAGATAGGATGCGGAGTAGCCTGGAGGGATGATTCCCTGCAGTTCGACCCATGAAAAAGAGAATGCACAATGGGATCAACAGAAAACCAAGGGTCTGGCCGGGAAGAAGGACAGAGAGCACAACAGGCAATGTAATGGACCTTCCCACCCCCGCCCCTCCTGTAGCCCCCTTGTTGACCCAGAATTCCAGATCAGCAAATCTGTAGCAGACTGTCCTCCCACTCCTGACTGTTGTCCACGGCAGACATTGCTAACTGATCACAGCACGATTTCCTTCTAAAGGCAGGCTAGGGATCTTTCTCGATTTAGTGTGTTCCAAATACCAACAATTGACTAGAGCTGGCATATTAGCTGAAATCTATTTTCCATCCTGGGCTCCAATTTCCTCCTGAGTCTAGCCAAGAAAGTACTAAGAAGAGGTTTGTCATTTAAACAAGTAAAGGACCGTGGGCAAGTTTCCTACTATGGGCGCTGATTTGTAAACAGAGAATTTCCTGGACCCTTCCCCCGTGTTTTTTGCATTCTAGAATTCTTATCTCCTTTTGGAAAACAGGGGGAAATCTATGTAACACTGCTATCCCAAAGCTCTGGCTTCTTTATGACATGCTAGGATTTAGGCAACCCGGGTATATCTGGACACATCTGACTTGAGGAGTGGTAGGGGTCCACGGAAGGACAAGGGCTACGAGCCATCTTTTGTTAACTCTCCCCGACTTCCAGACAAGTTCTCTGGGATAAAAACAGTCGGATTAGGCCAAAAGAAAGCCCACGGGGCTGGCATCTGTTAAGTAGTCATTGCGAGCACCTTCTTTGGTAAGAAACGACTTTTTCTTGTCTTGTTTCAGGCTTAAATTGCTTTTATGTGTCCTGGAGACTAGATCAATAATCTCAATCTCCCACTCTCTCTCTGCTAGTAGACCTGAAATAAATAGTTTCATGTGGAGGGAGGAAAGCAGGACAAATGGCAGACCCTCGGAGTATAGAAAGGGAGGTATGGAGGAAGGCCAAAAGAAGGAATAACGTATAGTATTTATCGATCACTTTCTGCGTGTCATGCCCGGTGTTATCACAGGAATAACGTATAGTATTTATCGATCACTTTCTGCGTGTCATGCCCGGTGTTATCACGTTTACTCTCGACAACCTATGGGCTGTGCACTACTATGGATCTCCATTTTACACATGAGAAAATTTAGGCTCAGGGTATTAATGTTTTAGGGTCCTGCAGTGAGTTCGTGGGAGAGGAAAATCTGAGTCACATCTCTCTGGCTTCTTCCACCACACCGCACTGCCTCTCCAGTCCAACACGGAAGGATTTCATTAGACCACCTCAGATGCGTTAGTCAAATTTCCTGCAGTATAAAGAACAGAATGTCCATATTCAAGGAGCCGTCCCTCTCCATTTATTGACTTTGCCTTTGCTCTATTCTTAGGCAATCTATCCCTTCAGGGAGTTGTAAGATGGCTACCATCAGCACAAGACTTCGACCTATGCCCTCAGCGACGCCAGCAGGAGAAATAATTCTTCTTCCTTATAGTTCTGGTAAAAACCCGGGAAAATGTCTTTTTGGTCTGGCTTGCACCCAGTGCCCAACTCTGAGCCATCACTATGGACAACTGAAAAGAAATTAAAATTCACTGCCCAGACCTGGGTCAGCAAATGCCCATCCCTGGAGGAAGTGGGAAGAAAAACCCTTCCAAATTACAGGGGCTGAAAATCAGGAAGGGATGCTCCCCTCAGTCAAATTCAGGTGCAGCGTCTTGAAAAAGAAGTGGATGGGTATCACCAGTCAGAACAACAGATGTCTACTCGCTCAACTTTCACCTATTCAACACCACAATATTCCCAAAGAACCGGCCTTGTGGTCATGCCTTATATAACAATCAGAAGCTTTGTCTCAGGCAAATCCCAGAAGTTGAGAACTTTTCCTGGTACTGGAGCCTGGGCCCAGGCCTAGTGTATTAGTGTAGTCATGGTGGGTAGCCTCTCCATTGTCCCTGCTTTGCCCTCTAGCCAAAGCTTCACAAAGGTCCCACAGCCTTCACAAGCAGAAGCAAGGGTAGGTTCCTCTCCTCGTATGGAAAAAGGCTGCATTTTTGCCATAAGAAAGTTTTAAATCCTGCTTTGTCACTGGGGTAGGTGGTGGGAGGGACTCCAATCTCCTACTCGGTCACTTGCCTCTCAGATCAATTTCATTGTTCTTCAAACCCTATTTGTAATTCAAGGCCAGGTTCTCATGCACCTTCTCCATGAAGCTTTTTCTATCCTTTCTAGTATAGCACTTATCTCACATCTCTCATGATGCAGGATTTTCTTTCTTTAAAAAGATTTTTTTTTTAATTTCAAAATGTTTGATGCATATAAAACAGTACTTGTTATATATGTGTAACTTGTAAAGCATAATTACAAAACAAGTGCCCATAAACCTACCACCCAATGTGAGAACTGTCTCTGTGTGTTTCGGCTAGTATTTAAGAATGAGGTTGACTATTATATTTTAATTTCATGTCCAGCTACTTTAACCGCTTGCTGATTCATTCTAATAATCTGCCTATAGATTAATTTAAGCTTTTTAGGTGATCATTTCATCTGTGACTCATGGAAATTTTTCTTTCCAATCCTTTTAACTTTTTGGGGGGGGCAGGGGTCTTACTATATTGATTAGACTTCCAAACAATATTAAATAGAAATTGTATTAATGGGCGTATGTGGGGGATGCTGTCGTGTACTACCCAGATATGCCTTTCAGAATCAGACTCATTCTCCCAGCTGCAGGGATACTGCTGAAGATGGTCCTCAGTTGTACGTCCTTTCTGGGGATCACCTTGGTCGAAGAAAACTGTCTCACTCTGGGTACGCTTCCTCTTGGGACCCATCTTCATCTAACCACTGACACCAGGGTACAAAGCCCTGGCCTCTTTGTCCCAATCAGGTATAGTTCTAAAGGGCCACTCTGCTTCCAGAGCTCACTGTGAGTTTGGCTGAGGTCTTCACTGGCACTGAGGGCAAAATAAAAAAATATATATATTTTCAGGTAAACTGAGGGAGTTTACCTCTAGCAGATCCTCATCAAAGAACTGTTGCCTTTCAGCAGGAGAAAACTGACCCTGTTCATAATAAAAAAGCTTTCAGCATGGGGGAGATAGAAGGAATTTCCTTAACCAAATAAAGGCTACCTACCAAAACCGTACTGCAACCTTATTCTTAGTGATGATAGAGTAACAACATTCTCTTGAAAATGAGGACTCAGATAAGGAAGCTGTCACAGGCTGTGTTCCACAGGAAGCAGACCTGAGACCAAATGCTTACTGGGAGGGCTCCTGGGACCAACACGGAGGGAAGGGAGAACGAGGGGCTGGCTTGGCCGTGGGGGAAGCTGAGCTGGGAAACCATGCCAATCAAAGAGGTTCAGGCTAACCTGCTGGAGGGGCCACGTGGTGGGAAGTTTAGAGCCGGCCGAGCGTCCAGCTAAATGGGGCTGCGTGAGTTCCCACAGATGATACCATGTGCAATGGGACTGCCCGGCCTGGCTCGGCCGACCCATAGGACTATGACAAATAATAAACTGTTGCTGTTTGAAGCTGCTAAATCTTGGAGTGGTATGTTATAAGGCAACTGAATACTGGGACAGAGGTCCTCCTGGGTACATTGTCCAACATATTGCTGGAAGCAAAAGTCCTATTTGTACTTTCTGCCCTGATTTATATTTTCATTCCGTTCATCTGTCCTCTAGGGCAGAATTACATAGTTCTAAAGAGCACGGACAGGCTTCCTGGCTTGCATTGACACTACCCAGTTATGTGACCTAAGTTATATTATTTTTTTTGGCCTTCAACATTTTCTGGCCTTTCTGGCCTTCAACATTTTCATCTGTAGAATAAGGGTATCAGTAGTATCTACATTATAGGGTTGTTAGGTGGGGTATATAACAATACATTTAAGGTAGTTATCCAGACCCCAGCCCATAGTTATAATGTTATGATCTGAATGCTTGTGTCCCCTTCAAAGTTCGTATATTGAAGCCCTAATCCCCAGTGGGGGATTAGATGGTATTTGGGGTGGTATTTGGAGGTGGGGTGGTATTTGGAGATGGGGGTCTTTAGAAAGTAATTAGGCTTAGATGAAGTCATGAAGGTGGCGGCCTCATGATGGGATTAATAGAGGAAAAGACATGCGATCTCTCCTATAAGAGGAGGAAGAGACGTGAACCAAGGAAAGACCATGTGAGGACATAACCAGGAAGAGAGCCCTTGCCAAGAACATCACCATGATCGTGGACTGCCAGCTTCCAGAACCATGAGAAACAAATGTTGTGTAAGCCCCTTAGTCTATAATATCTCATTATAGCAGCCCACACTGACTAAGACATACATGCTCAAAAAATATTTTCTGTTGTTGTTTTCATCCATCTTGGCATTTGAAGCAATGCCAAACCTACTAGGTGCTAAATAAACATTTTTTTAAATCAAGGGATAGATGGATCAATGAAATAATTTGTAAATGAATCTCTTTGCCGCCTCCTGCCTGGTTTGCCTGTTTCTGCTTAGCAATGATTTATTGTCACTTCTTGCTGCTCTGGGTCTTGCCCCTTTCCAGTTAAGAAGCTCCAGCATTCGGAATCAAGCCATCCTTTGTTTCTTTTCACTGATCATTTCAGAGCTGACCATATTTTAATCAGGGATCTGATCAGCTCCTTGCAAAGAGGAATTTCTATCATCTTCTTTCAGATGTACATCCAAGGGCAGAGTTCACATAAAGATCCAGGCAAAAACAAACCAAAACCAAAAACAAACCAAAAACAAAAACAAAAAAACAAACCAAAAACCAAAAACCGAACCACAACAACAAAACACCTCCTCTGACTTCTTCCCAGGGCAGGAAGCTCATTCCAGGAAGACTCTCATGTAAATCTGAAATCTGACGTTAGTCATCAAAAAATGTCAGTTGAATCCAGTGCCGCTTTAGCATGAGGTCTCCTGACTTGTTGATTTCATTGGCTGTCTGAACACTGGTTTTTGCAGTTTCATAATGGAAGCCGCCTCAGAAAAATAACTCAGCGGAGGAAGAAAAGAACAAGTAAGAGATAGTGCCCTCAGAGACGAAGTTAAGGGAGCTCAGCTACTTTGAGGGGGTCCAACAGTTGCTGCTGGAGTGTTTCTACGGCTCTGAACGAGCGTGTACCAGCACCACCCCTAAAGAAGGAAGCAAGAGCCTACGGCCACATTGCTGACCCATTTGCCAACGGCAAACTGCTTCACTGTGGTGGGTACAAAACACAGGCCTTCTCATAAAAGCCAGCAGAGGCAGACATATTAATGAGATAGTGGCATTTTGTTCTTCTCCTATGAGGCCCAACCATGATATTTGCTTGAAGCCCACAGATAGATCCCTCCTCATCCTCAACACAGCTCCATATTTAGAGAATGCTAATTGCACTAAGTAGTAAGAACCCGTCTCTCTTCTTCATTCTCTTGCCTGGCCAGCACTTTGTAGGAGTCGGCTAAGATTTCTGGTGTGCTCTCTGGAGCCAAAGAGTCCATTGGCTTCAAATTGTTGACTCTGATCATTTCCTGTATCCCAGGTGTGGGGAAAAGAGAGGGACTTATGTGCAGCTGAGCATGGAATCCCATCACCTGGGAGAGATCAGAGGATAAAGGAAGAAGAGAACAAAGGCGGGGAAAAAAAAGTGCAATAAAAGGCCCAAGTCCATGTTGGCAGGAAAGAGGATCCACAGGGAGTAGTGGTTAAGGTGAACAAGACTGAATTCCAATCCCATTGTTGCTACTTACTGCCTGTGGGACTTGGAGAAGTTGCTTAACCTCTCTGAGCCTCACTTTCCTCTTCAAGAAAAGGATATAATACCCACCTTGACTTTAGTTGTAAGAAAAGTACAGGGCATAACACATGGTGATTTCTCAGTAAATGATTATGTGTTACTGCTCTGAGTAGCCCTTCCTCTAGACTGGATTTTTCTATTTGTTTAAGATTGTGTGCTATCTAAACATGATAGAGACCAGTATTGTTATAGGTAATTGACTATAATTTGAGGAACCAGAAAGACCACCACGCCTTCCAAATATCAGTGTTGACCAGTATGGTGAATGAGGCCTGCAAATCCCATCTTTGGAGTTCATCCAATAGCCAGGAAGCTCCCACCTCCATTACCTGTTCCTCATTTAACACAAATATTGTATCCAAGAGTATGTAACATACTAAGGCCAAGAGTCCTAAAGCAGTGCATTAAGCAGTCAAGATTTGTTTGACTTTTCTCTCTCTTTTACAGGGAGAGGAGAACTTTTCTTGTTGCTCTGAGACAATACCAAGTGTCCCGATCACTTTCCCTCTTGAAGTGCGGTCTCACTTGGCCCTAACCAGGTCAAAAGGTAAGGCTCCCACCTTCACTTCTGTTTGTCACCCACCCTCAACCAGGTAGGGTTGTGGGGAGGGGACCAGCAGCTTTCTTTCCCCAACCCCACCTCCCCACTGCCCGCCTGTTCCTTCTCACGTGTGATCATGTTTGGTCCACAGGGGTAGCCTGGCTCTGGAAAATTCTGGGAGTTCCAGCCGATCCCAGCACAGCCACCTCTCCTCAGCTTGCCTGTGTTTGTCAAGCCCCTTGGCTTCCTCTAATGGGTCCTGTCACCAGGTTAGAGGGAAGTGGATGGAAGAGGCAGGCGAGGCTCACAGCACAACTCTCTCCAAAGCAACACCAGCTACGGATCCTCTCTTGCAATCCTTTGATACCCTCACTATGGGTAAATGATTGAAGCATCCCCTGATTCTCAGAGGAAATGTTGCCGCCTGGTCTGCCACAACTGACTTTGGTGTATGGTATCTTCTGTGTTTTGGGGCTTCAGTTACAACTTCTGGTTTAACACATTACTACATAAAACTATTTCCAAGGGACTGTGGTAAACGTGGTGCATTTTCTTGGAGCACAAACTTTGATCACAAATTTGTGGTGGGAAGGGCATGGATTAGAGGTGGGTGTGTAGGGCAGTGGGGGTGGGGGGAGTGTCGAACATGTTACTTGGCAAGAAATGCAAATTAAAAGTTAAAATAGATTACACACACACACACACACACACACACTTCATATTTGTTTGTGGTGGCTTTTTCAAGCAAAGCCTCTAGCTCACCCCCAATCTCCACAACCGCCAGGAGTAAATATTTGTACTTCTCCCCCATTAGGAGAGGGCTTGGGGTGTGGGTAGAGGAGGCATTTCTTGAAGCTCGGCATGAAGACGTTATGAGCTATTTCCTAATTGCAGTGGAGATCATAATCAAATCACCCCGAAGCTGCACCGACCTGACATTCGTTATCACATTTTTTGCAGACTTCTGTGTTAAATTATCAGGGATAAGTAAACGGAACCACAGTGCGTTGCTTTGTGAGTGTTTGGCAGAATGTGGGGGAATGGGCGTGGATTAGAAAGAACATCTCAGAGCTGCACCAGGACAGTATCTGTGTCTCTCAGTAGACACACGTGGCTCCTGAGCCCATGAAACGTGGTAAGGTCGATGGAGATGTGCTGATGTGTAAAGTACAGCCTAGTATAAAAAAAGAGGGGACACTATCTCATGGATAAATTTCCATATTGATTCTATGTTGAAATGATAGCGTTTTGGAAATATTAAGTAAAATATATTACTAAAATTAATTTTACTTCTTTTTAAAAGGAACTTTCAAAAACGTGTCTATTGGAAAATTTAAAATCGTATACATATGACTCACATTTGTGGCTTACGTTCTATTTCTCTTTCATGGCTCTGTCTCGCAATCATCCGATCCAATAGTCAGCACACTATGGCCTGTGGGCTAAGTCCGGCTGACTGTTTTTATAAATAAAGTTGCATTGGCCCACAGCTACACACATTTCTTTGCAGACTGTCTATGAGTATTTTCACATTGTAATGGTAGATTAGAGTTGTTGCAGACTCAAATGTGTGGGCTGCAAAGCCTGAAATATTTATTATCTGGACCTTTATAGAAAACGTATGCCGACTTCTGGAAATACAACTCTCTACACCTTACAAGTAAGAAAGTGAAACCCGGAGAGAAAAAATGACTTACCCAAGGGTGTGTGAATGTGGGAGTCGGAGGCAGGGGGGCCCGCATTCTGCTCTTTGTGTGGCACTGTGCCTCGGATTATCTGTTGGGGTTGAGGGAGGACGTTGTTCCCTGTGGGAGGGCAGACTCAGACTCCAGCGGACAGTGAGAGAGGCAACTCCATCCCAGGGCACAGCAAGGCCCTGAACAAAGGGCAAGGCGCAAGGAATAGGCTCACACAGAAGGCTGCCGCCCAGCTAAGAGTCGGGGGTGGGGCTGAGAGTTCCAAGGGCCACCCTCCTCCCGTTCCACTTTGTTTTACGTTATTCCAGAAATACCTTCACTGGGCCACAACTGAAAGCTATTTTCTCTATTTCTAAGGGAATTGATACAAAAACATCATTTAAAAAAATATTGCTGAATCATTTGCAGAATCCTTTTCAAAAATATTGGCTGTTGTATTACTCAGTGGTCTGCAATAAGGATAAGCCACATGATACATTTCTCCTAGGACTCAGTGACAGGAAAAATGTTGTTTCTCCAGATGGACTTGTATAGGTTTTTAAATTATAGCATGAGAACTCTATAACCACACATGTTGCTCATTTTGTGTTGGCTGCCAGGATGATTAGAGCTAAAATCTGTGCTTAATTTCAGTTACCAGCTCATCCAAGGGGGTCTTGTGATGGTTAATTTTATGTATCAAATTGACTGAATCACAGAGTGTCTAGATATTTGGCTAAACATTATTTCTGGGTGTGTCTGTGAGAATGTTTCCGGATGAAATTAGCATTTAAATCAGTGGACTCAGTAAGGCAGAGTGCCCTCCTGACATGAGTGGGCATCATCTAATCCCTCCAATCCATCGAGGGCCTAAATAGAACAAAGGTGGAGGGAAGGAGAATTCATCCCTCTTCTGCCTGACCGCTAAGCCGGGACATCGTGTTTTCCTGCCCTTGGACTAAGACTTACACAATCAGTTCCCCTGATTCTCAGGCCTCGGGGCTTGGACTAAACCACTCCATGCGTTTTCCTGGGTCTCCAGCCTGCAGAGAGCAGATCTTGGGACTTCTCAGCCTGCATAGTTACATGAACCAATTCTTCATAATAAAAAAGTAAATAGGTAGATAAATAAATAGGTGGATAGATGACAGATAGATAGGCAGGCAGATAGACAGATCAGTCCTATTGATTGTGTTTCCCTGGAGAACTCTAATACAGGTCTGTTATATTGTACCATTCCTTCAGCCTCGCTCAGCTTTAAACTTTTATTTTGTAACTCATTTCTTTCCACACTTACTATGTTACCTCCTTTGTGCTTTTTCAACGAATATTTATTTAGGACCCACTCAGAGCCCACACCCTTGAGATACAAAAAGAAATAGTTTCTATTCTCAAGGGATGTATGGAATAATGTTGAAGTAAGGAAAAACACTCCTTGGAAATATCAAGAGTGGTGCCCAAACTTTTGAGTAGAACATGTGATACTCTATACAGTGTCATTCCATGAATCCTGAACAGCTCTCTCTACTATCCCAGCTACAATCAGGATGGTAGATACGTGATTTATATATAGCAACTTCCCAATTTCTGTGCCCGTGGCAGACATCACAATGAGTAAGGGACTGGTGACGCTAGGTCGGGAGAGACAGGTAGGGGGCTACGTAACCAGGCTCACAGAAATCCCAGGTGTGGAGAAATGTTATAGACAATAGATATTAACCAGAAAGAAGGGAACGTGACAAATCCACCTTGTTTGTTCTAAGTATAGATGAGATATTCTCGTAATATTTACAAATCCACTTTGTTTGTCTCAAATGTTATACATGAGATACTTGTCAAGTTCCCTGGTCAATTTTTTTTATCTCTTTTTTTATTGTTATGTTAATCACCATATATTACATCATTTGTTTTGGTATAGTGTTCCATGATTCATTGTTTGTTCATAACACCCAGTGCTCCATGCAGAATGTGCCCTCTTTAATACCCATCACCAGGCTAACCCATCCCCCTACCCTCCTCCCCTCTAGAAACCTCAGTTTGTTTTTCAGAGTCCATCATCTCTCCTGGTTCGTCTCCCCTTCTGACTTACTCCCCTTCATTCTTCCTCTCCTGCTATCTTCTTCTTTTTCTTTTTTCTTAAAATATGTTGTGTTATTTGTTTCAGAAGTACAGATCTGTGATTCAACAGTCTTACACAATTCACAGCGCTCACCGTAGCACATATCTTGCCCAATGTCTATCACCCAGCCACCCCATCCCTCCCACCCCTGACCACTCCAGCAACCCTCAGTTTGTTCCTGAGATTAAGAATTCCTCATATCAGTGAGGTCATATGATACATGTCTTTCTCTGATTGACTTATTTCACTCAGCATAACACCCTCCAGTTCCATCCACGTTGTTGCAAATGGCAAGATCTCATTCCTTTTGATGGCTGCATAATATTCCATTGTGTATATATACCACCTCTTCTTTATCCATTCATCTGTCGATGGACATCTTGGCTCTTTCCACAGTTTGGCTATTGTGGACATTGCTGCTATAAACATTGGGGTACACGTACCCCTTCGGGTCTCTACATTTGTATCTTTGGGGTAAATACCCAGTAGTGCAATTGCTGGATCGAATGGTAGCTCTAATTTCAACTGTTTGAGGAACCTCCATACTGTTTTCCAGAGGGGTTGCACCAGCTTGCATTCCCACCAACAGCATAGGAGGGTTCCCCTTTCTCCACATCCCCGCCAACATCTGTTGTTCCCTGACTTGTTCATTTTAGCCATTCTGACGGGTGTGAGGTGGTATCTCATTGAGGTTTTGATTAGGATTTCCCTGATGCCGAGCGATGTTGAGCACTTTTTCATGTGCCTGTTGGCCATTTGGATGTCTTCTTTGGTAAAATGTCTGTTCATGTCTTCTGCCCATTTCTTGATTGGATTATTTGTTCTTTGGGTGTTGAGTTTGATAAGTTCTTTATAGATTTTGGATACTAGCCCTTTATCTGATATGTCATTTGCAAATATCTTCTCCCATTCTGTCGGTTGTCTTTTGGTTTTGTGGACTGTTTCTTTTGCTGTGCAAAAGCTTTTTATCTTGATGAAATCCCAATAGTTCATTTTTGCCCTGGCTTCCTGTGCCTTTGGTGATGTTTCTAGGAAGAAGTTGCTGTGGCTGAGGTCAAAGAGGTTGCTACCTGTGTTCTCCTTTAGGATTTGGATGGACTCCTGTCTCACGTTTAGGTCTTTCAACCATTTGGAGTCTATTTTTGTGTGTGGTGTAAGGAAATGGTCCAGTTTCATTCTTCTGCATGTGGCTGTCCAATTTTCCCAACACCATTTGTTGAAGAGACTGTCTTTTTTCCACTGGACATTCTTTCCTGCTTTGTCAAAGATAAGTTGACCATAGAGTTGAGGGTCCATTTCTGGGCTCTCGATTCTGTTCCATTGATCTATGTGTCTGTTTTTGTGCCAGTACCATACTGTCTTGACGATGACAGCTTTGTAATAGAGCTGAAAGTCCGGAATTGTGATGCCGCCAGCTTTGCTTTTCTTTTTCAATATTCCTCTGGCTATTCGGGGTCTCTTCTGGTTCCATACAAATTTTAGGATTCTTTGTTCCATTTCTTTGAAAAAAGTGGATGGTATTTTGATGGGGATTGCATTGAATGTGTAGATTGCTCTAGGTAGCATTGACATCTTCACAATGTTGGTTCTCCCAATCCATGAGCATGGAACGTTTTTCCATTTCTTTGTGTCTTCTTCAATTTCTTTCCTGAGTATTTTATAGTTTTCTGAGTACAGATCCTTTGCCTCTTTGGTTAAATTTATTCCTAGGTATCTTATGGTTTTGGGTGCAATTGTGAATGGGATCGACTCCTTGATTTGTCTCTCTTCTGTCTTGTTGTTGGTGTATAGGAATGCCACTGATTTCTCTGCATTGATTTTATAGCCTGCTACCTTACTGAATTCCTGTATGAGTTCTAGCAGTTTTGGGGTGGAGTCTTTGGGTTTTCCACATAAAGTATCATATCATCTGCAAAGAGTGAGAGTTTGACTTCCTCTTTGCCGATTTGGATGCCTTTGATTTCTTTTTGTTGTCTGATTGCTGTGGCTAGGACTTCTAATACTATGTTGAATAGCAGTGGTGAGAGTGGACATCCCTGCCGTGTTCCTGACCTTAGGGGAAAAGCTCTCAGCTTTTCCCCATTGAGAATGATATTCGCTGTAGGTTTTTCGTAGATGGCTTTTATGATATTGAGGTATGTACCCTCTATCCCTATACTCTGAAGAGTTTTGATCAAGAAAGGATGCTGTACTTTGTCAAATCCTTTTTTGCATCTATCGAGAGGATCATATGATTCTTGTTCTTTCTTTTGTTAATGTATTGTATCACGTTGATTGATTTGCGGATGTTGAACCAGCCTTGCAGCCCCGGGATAGATCCCACTTGGTCGTGGTGAATAATCCTTTTAATGTACTGTTGGTTCCTATTAGCTAGTATTTTGGTGAGAATTTTTGCATCCATGTTCATCAAGGATATTGGTCTGTAATTCTCCTTTTTGATGGGGTCTTTGTCTGGTTTTGGGATCAAGGTAATGGTGGCCTCGTAAAATGAATTTGGAAGTTTTCCTTCCATTTCTATTTTTTGGAACAGTTTCAGGAGAATAGGTATTAATTCTTCTTTAAATGTCTGATGGAATTCCCCTGGCAAGCCATCTGGCCCTGGGCTTTTGTTTGTTGGGAGATTTTTGATGACTGCTTCAATTTCCTTAGTGGTTATAGGTCTGTTCAGGTTTTCTATTTCTTCCTGGTTCAGTTTTGGTAGTTGATACATCTCTAGGAATGCACCCATTTCTTCCATGTTATCTAATTTGCTGGCATAGAGTTGCTCATAATATGTTCTTATAATTGTTTGTATTTCTTTGGTGTTGGTTGTGATCTCTCCTCTTTCTTCATGATTTTGTTGATTTGGGTCATTTCTCTTTTCTTTTTGATCAGTCTGGCCAGGGGTTTATCAATCTTGTTAATTCTTTCAAAGAACCAGCTCCTAGTTTCGTTGATCTGTTCTACTGTTCTTTTGGTTTCTATTTCATTGATTTCTGCTCTGATCTTTATTATTTCTCTTCTCCTGCTGGGTTTAGGCTTTATTTGCTGTTCTTTCCCCAGCTCCTTTAGGTGTAGGGTTAGATTGTGTATTTGAGAGCTTTCTTGTTTCTTGAGAAAGGCTTGTATTGCTATATACTTTCCTCTCAGGACTGCCTTTGCTGTATCCCAAAGATTTTGGACAGTTGTGTTTTCATTTTCATTGGTTTCCATGAATTTTTTTAATTCTTCTTTAATTTCCTGGTTGACCCATTCATTCTTTAGTAGGATGCTCTTTAGGCTCCATGTATTTGAGTTCTTTCCGACTTTCCTCTTGTGATTGAGTTCTAGTTTCAAAGCATTGTGGTCTGAAAATATGCAGGGAATGATCCCAATCTTTTGGTACCGGTTGAGACCTGATTTGTGACCTAGGATGTGATCAATTCTGGAGAATGTTCCATGGGCACTAGAGAAGAATGTGTATTCCGTTGCTTTGGGATGGAATGTTCTGAATATGTCTGTGAAGTCCATTTGGTCCAGTGTGTCATTTAAAGTCTTTATTTCCTTGTTGATCTTTTGCTTAGATGATCTGTCCATTTCAGTCAGGGGGGTGTTAAAGTCCCCCACTATTATTGTATTGTTGTCGATGTGTTTCTTTGCTTTTGTTATTAATTGCCTTATATAATTGGCTGCTCCCATGTTCAGGGCATAGATATTTACAATTGTTAGATCTTCTTGTTGGATAGACCCTTTAAGTAGGATATAGTGTCCTTCCTCATCTCTTATTACAGTCTTTGTTTTAAAATCTAGTTTGTCTGATATAAGGATTGCCACCCCAGCTTTCTTTTGGTGTCCATTAGCATGGTAAATGGTTTTCCACCCCCTCACTTTCAATCTGGGGGTGTCTTTGGGTCTAAAATGAGTCTCTTGCATGCAGCATATGGATGGGTCTTGTTTTTTAATCCAATCTGATAGCCTGTGTCTTTTGATTGGGGCATTGAGCCCATTTACATTCAAGGTAACTATTGAAAGGTATGAATTTAGTGCCATTGTATTGCCTGTAAGGTGACTGTTACTGTATGTTGTCTGTGTTCCTTTCTGATCTTTGCTGCTTTTAGGCTCTCTCTTTGCTTAGAGGACCCCTTTCAATATTTCTTGGAGGGCTGGTTTCGTGTTTGCAAATTCCTTTAGTTTTTGTTTGTTCTGGAAGCTTTTTATCTCTCCTTCTATTTTCAATGACAGCCTAGCTGGATATAGTATTCTTGGCTGCATATTTTTCTCGTTTAGTGCTCTGAAGATATCTTGCCAGTCCTTTCTGGCCTGCCAGGTCTCTGTGGATAGGTCTGTTGCCAATCTAATATTTTTACCATTGTAGGTTACATATGTCTTCTCCCGAGCTGCTTTCAGGATTTTCTCTTTGTCTCTGAGACTCGTAAGTTTTACTATTAGATGTCGGGGTGTTGACCTATTATTATTGATTTTGAGAGGGGTTCTCTGTACCTCCTGGATTTTGATGCCTGTTTCCTTCCTCACATTAGGGAAGTTCTCTGCTATTATTTGCTCCAATATACCTTCTGCCCCTCTCTCTCTTTCTTCTTCTTCTGGGATCCCAATTATTCTAATGTTGTTCCGTCTTATCGTTTCGCTTATCTCTCGAATTCTGCTCTCGTGGTGCTGTAGTTGTTTATCTCTCTTTTTCTCAGCCTCTTTATTTTCCATCATTTGGTCTTCTATATCACTGATTCTCTCTTCTGCCTCATTTATCCTAGCAGTTAGTGCCCCCATTTTTGATTGCACCTCATCAATAGCCTTTTTGATTTCGACTTGGTTAGATTTTAGTTCTTTTATTTCTCCAGAAAGGGTTTCTCTAATAACTTCCACGCTTTTATCAAGCCCAGCTAGTATCTTTAAAGTCATGATTCTGAACTCTAGGTCCGACATCGTACTAATGTCCGTATTGAGTAGGTCCCTGGCTGACGGTACTACCTCTTGTTCTTTTTGCTGCGGTGATTTTTTTCGTCTTGTCATTTTGTCCAGAGGAGAATAGATGAATGAGAGAACAAAATGCTAACAGGTTTACAACGTCCCCAGCAAATATACTGTATACAAATCAGAAAAGACCTGAAACCAGGGGAAAAGAAAGGGAAAGAAAGAAAAAGAAAGAGAAAAAAAAAAAGAAAAGCAAAAAAAGATAAAAACAAAAACAGAACAATACAAAAAAAGCAGAATATGATCAAATATGATCAGGCTAGTGCATAGATCAGTGCAACACACTAGATTTTGGGCGTATTTTGGTCTGTTAGAAAAAAGTGCCTCCTAAAATTTTAAAGGAAGAAAGACATATATGTACAAAATAAGGGTTGAGACAATGAAGGGATAGAAGATGACTGTAAAGATGAAAATTATAAAAGATTTTATAAAAGGACTTGATAAGATAAGAAGTTGTTTGAAAAAAAGAAAGAAGATTTAAAAAAAAAAAGAAAAAAGGGAGAGAATGTGATCAGGCAGGAGACTAGAACAGAGCCATACACTAGTGATTTAGGGTATATTTTGATCTGTTAGAAGAAACTGTATCTCAAAATTTTAAAGAGAGAACAACTTATAAATATATGCCAAAAATAAGGGTAACTACTATGAAGGGATAAAATATGACTCTAAAAATGAAAAATAAAAAAAAATTTTTTTTTTTTAAAAAGAGATTGATAAGATGTTGGTTGAAAAAGGGAAAAAGAAAAAGAAAAAAAAACAGTTAACAAAAATTAACTTTGATGAACTAATGAATCATGGTAAAAAAAAAGCCATGAATTCTATGTGCAGTATTCTCCTAGCGCTGGAGTTCTCCTGTTCTCCTTGATCGGTAAACTTGGTCTTGGCTTGCTGGCTGTTCGTGCTGATCTTCTGGGGGAGGGGCCTGTTGCCGTGGTTTCCAAATGTCTTTGCCGGAGGCTGAATTGCCCCGCCCTTGTTGGTCCGGGCTAAGCAAGCTGCTCGGGTTTGATCTCAGGAGCTTTTGTTCCCTGCAAGCTCTCGGTACAGCTTTGGAGGACCAGGGCAAAAATGGTGGCCTCCCAATCTCCACCCGGAGGAGCTGAGAACTCGGGGCCCCGCTCCTCAGTGCGCCCCCAGAGAAAAGCAGTCACTCCCTTGTCCCCGGTCTCTGGCCGCACTCCGTGCTCACCCGGCCTGTGACGGAGCGTTTGTATCTCTGGCACCCGACCCCGTGTGGAGTCTCCAAACCCAGCAGATCCCTGCGGTGCGTTCCCGCGTCGCTCCTCCCCGGGGAGGAAGGGGAG
Organism: Zalophus californianus; assembly: GCF_009762305.2. NCBI lineage: Eukaryota > Metazoa > Chordata > Mammalia > Carnivora > Otariidae > Zalophus > Zalophus californianus. The sequence goes on from NC_045599.1 coordinate 104,177,978, forward strand.
TCTCCCCGGCTCTGCCGCCTGTTGGGTCCCTGCTGCAGGAGCAGTGGCCCGACTGGGCCACGCATGACAGTTTATGGCAACCCCAAGCTGAGAGCCCGCGCCTCAGCTCCGTCTCTGCAGCCAGCTTTCCTGCTCCGATACCTGGGAGCTCTGGCGCACTCAGGCTCCCCCGGTCTTTCTGTGACCCCAGGGGTCCTGAGACCCCACTGTCCCGCGAGGGTTCCACCCCCCGCTTAGCCACTGGAGCGACGTCCCTCAGCGGAGCCGACTTCTAAAAGGTCCGATTTTGTGCTCCGCGGCTCTAGCACTTGCCAGAAGCGGCCGGCGGAGGCCCCTCCCCCGCCGTCTATCCTCCCGAATATCGCCTCGGATTCACTTCTCCGCACGTCCTACCTTCCAGTAAGTGGTCGCTTCTCTGTTCAGAGAGTTGTTGCTACTCTCCTCTTTGATCTCCTGTTGAGTTCGTAGGTGTTCAGAATGGTTTGATCCCAATTCAGCTGAATTCCTGAGACCAGACGAAATCTAGGTCTCCTACTCCTCCGCCATCTTGCTCCCCCTCCCTGGTCAATTTTTTTTAAAAAGACTAGCCATAAAAGCCCTCAGTGGCAACCCATTCGGGACCCCTCTCACTCTAGAGAGCTTCTCTTTCCTTTCTGTTCTCATCTTCTCACAGTAAACTTTCACTTCACTTCATCTTTTGTCCTCGAGATTCATTCTTCGACTCAGTGAGACAAGAACCCCGCAACCCTGAAACAATGATGTATCACAGCATTATTTTTCACAAATCTATTGTCTGTAGGCTGCAGTGTGAATCAGGTAGCCACTGCCACTTAATTAGAAAGGGATATCTATGCCATCTTCTACAATCCACAAATAGAGGATCACTCATTCAGCTTCCTATTAAAGAGTAAATAATTGTGGGAGGAGTAAAGCTTGGTAGAAAATGACATCAGTCATTAACAATTTAATATAAATCAGGGGCACCTGGGTGACTCAGTGGGTTAAGCGGCTGCCTTCGGCTCAGGTCATGATCCCAGGGTCCTGGGATTGAGCCCCAAATTGGGCTCCCTGCTCGGTGGGAGTCTGCTTCTCCCTCTCCCCTCCCCTCCCTCCAACTTGTGCGTGCTCTCTCTCTTTCTCAAATAAATAAAATCTTTTTAAAAAGCAATTTAATATGAATTAAATAACTCTCTCTCATTCTCCCTCTTTCTCTCTCTCTGACAGCCATTTCACATATATAGTTTCAATGATCTTGAAGACATTGGCCACCAGAGGCTAGTAAAGAAGACAAAATTAGAACTTGAGGATGGTTCAGAGCAAACTTTGTACACTCCACCATTTTGTAAATTAATGATATTCTACATGGATAATAACGGATCTCCAAACTTTCTCCCTGTTCCTCAAGGGCAAGATTTTTGCCTCGAATTGCTACATTGTTCCTTTTCCCTTTGCTTTCTGTCGTCTTTCTCATTATACATTCTTCCTAACTGTAAAACTCCTGAACACATGTGTATTTAAAGGAGATTAATCATTCAAATACCATAATTAGTTCAAGAATTGTGTCTTTTCGAGATGGAATGAGCTAATTAATTTTTTTTCTCCCAGGGAACCTGCTCTCAGATGTGAGCTAATTAGTGAGCTACACATCAAAAGAAGTGAAGTGTATCTTGTAAATAGGATTTCATTTAAAACAGATCAAAGGACTATTTGCCCAAATAACTCCCCCATCCTCTAATTTCTGTAAGCATCAGGCAGATGGCAAAGAGAACAACAAGTCACCAACATGATAGACGTAACTGCAAAAGAATAACTGTGGTGCCCAAGTCAAATATTAATGAAGACAGAGAACCGAGTATGTCCAGAGGTGGAATTTCACTTCTTAGAACTTTCATAGTTGGGTTTCTGATGTAGACCAGCAGGGCAATGATCCATGTTTTTGATCCAGCCTGAATCAAAAGCTAAAGGATTGGAATTATGGTCTCTAGACTTGGTTCTCTCTGACTGGAAAGCTGTGTGACCTTTGACAGTTGCTTAACCTCTCTGGGACTCACTTCCCTCATCTGTAATGAATGATCTCAGTCCATTCTCTACACACCTCTCTAGAGATTTGTAAAGATCAAGTGAGATGATTAATGGGACAAGGGTTTGGAAAAAATCTAAAATGGCTATACAAATGTAAAACATTTTTGGCATGATTAACAAGGTCTCCATAAGCAGAATAAATTAGAAGGAGGGAAAGTTTCCCAGATGATTTTGGCCAAAATTATAGATCCTGAGGAAAAAGGCATCCCTGTGGCCTGCCTCTGCAGATCAGATTCGTAGCATAATTGCTCAAACCTCCTTTCTCTTGTGATTACAATTAGAAATTAGCTTCCAGAGAAGAAACAACTCAAACTAAGGAAGAGAATGCAAAGGTCTTTTTGTTTTCCTTTGAAGTTCCAGATTTCTGAACATGACAGATATCACAAGAGCACATTTACTTGTCCTTCTAAACATTCAGTCCTGCATCCGTCGGCCTAGAAGGACAAATGGGGCCAAAGCAGCTGGTGATTGACGGTGAGAAGGGCCCTTTGCTGGAATTTAAAATGCAAACTGGTATAAAGGCAATCAATAAATGCAGCTTTGTTGTTGTTGTTGTTTTGCTACAAAAATAGCTTCATGTCATTTTTTGGTGGTTGTTGTTGAACACTAAGAATTTCAAGGTGGACAAGGAAGTGGGTAGGATGTTCCCTAAAGAAAAGCCCTACCCAGGGAAACCGGCCAATGTAATCCTGCATAGGAGACTGTGAACATGAACACAGATGGAGAGGTGCGCTTAGGTCTGGTGACGGGCAGTGGCTCAGGGAGCAGCTGGGGAGGAAAGGATGGCTCTGGACTGTGCTGGAAAGGTCTCGGGTCCCTTTGTATACAATAACTGGTAACACTATAAACCCAGAGCTCCTAACTGGGTCCATGTATGTCCTTAAGACAAGGACATGAGAGGGTCTGCTTCCTTTTCCCAACCTCACCAAATCGGGAAGGCACACTTCTTCCTACAGTGAAGAGAACATGAGAGAGAAATGGAGGGCTGGAAGCTCCCTTCTCCCTGCTTCAGACAAGACAGAGGTCCTGGTCAAAGGGTCCTGGTGGGCGCCGGCTGCAGGGATATAGGGGGACAAGGGTTGGTCCACTCTGAACAACAGCATTGCAGGTGCTGTGGACTCGGCAGGAACAGCCTGGTTTTTTTTAAAAAAATTTTTTATTGGGCGCCTGGGTGGCTCAGATGGTTAAGCGTCTGCCTTCGGCTCAGGTCATGATCCCAGGGTCCTGGGATCGAGTCCCGCATCGGGCTCCCTGCTCCTTGGGAGCCTGCTTCTCCCTCTGCCTCTCTCTCTCTCTCTCTCTCTCTGTCTCTCATGAATAAATAAATAAAATCTTAAAAAAATTTTTTTATTGTTATGTTAATCACCATACATTACATCATTAGTTTTTGATGTAGTGTTCCATGATTCATTGTTTGTGTACAACACCCAGTGCTCCATGCAGTACGTGCCCTCTTTAATACCCATCACCAGGCTAACCCATCCTCCCAACCCCCTCCCCTCTAGAACCCTCAGTTTGTTTTTCAGAGTCCATCATCTCTCATGGTTCGTCTCCCCCTCCGATTTCCCCCCTTCATTCTTCCCCTCCTGCTATCTTCTCTCTCTCTCTCTTTCTTTTTTTTTTTAACATATATTGCATTATTTATTTCAGAAGTACAGATCTGTGATTCAACAGTCTTGCACAATTCACAGCACATACCCTCCCCAATGTCTATCACCCAGCCACCCCATCCCCCCCACCCCCACCACTCCAGCAACCCTCAGTTTGTTTCCTGAGATTAAGAATTCCTCATATCAGTGAGGTCATATGATACATGTCTTTCTCTGATTGACTTATTTCACTCAGCATAACACCCTCCAGTTCTAACCACATTGTTGCAAATGGCAAGCTTTCATTCCTTTTGATGGCTGCATAATATTCCATTGTGTATATATATATATATATATATATATATATATATATATACACACCACATCTTCTTTATCCATTCGTCTGTCGATGGACATCTTAGGGACAGCTTGTTTTTTTAAACTTCTCTTTTTTATTGAGGTGAAAGGCAATAACAAAACATAATATAGCATACATAATAAAACATCATCTCAAATTAACCATGTTAGAGTGAACATCGTACTGGCCTTTGGTACATCCACAATGTTGTGCAACCATCAGGTCTACCTAGTTCCAAACATTGCCCCACAAGGCTCATACCCATCAAGCCGACACTTGTCATTCCACCCTCCTCAAAGCTAATACTTTCAGTGGGGGCCTTCTGTTGCCACCCCACCCTCCCAAATCACACGCAGGGCTCACCAGTGCCTTTTCAAAGCCTGGTTGCAAACCCTCCTCTGCGTGTCTGCGTAGACACAATCTTTGCATCTCTGGGCACCAGGGGGAAGTTGGCTCAGGCAATCAGAGGCCCCAAGACCCCATACCCCATGCTGTCACAGGCACCTCTGCCCAAAGGATGGCATCTCTAATAGAGGTACGTCAGGCCTGTGGAGCGGAGTTTGTAGGTGTTTAGTGAGCGGCATTAACAGCATGCCTAAGGATGGCTCTGGATCCATCTCCCACTCTGGGGGTGGGAGCATCTCTTTTGACCACGAACACATTTCCAACTGGCTACAAGCTTCTTGCTCCAAATCAGTGCTTGAAGCGATCACTGGAGGCTTCTTGAAAAACATGGCATGTCACATCTCTCCTGCTGCCCCCACAAAGCCAGCACGAGGTAGCAGGAGCTCAGTCAACATTGGTGGAATTACCCACCAGGAGAGAATGGGGCTGGGTGCTTATATGCCAGTTAGCAGGGTATTAAGAGTCTACACTGGGAGGCATCAGGTCTGGCCTGAATTCTCATCTCTGCCCCCATGCCCTGGTCTTTTGGTATATTTATGAGCCTCAGTATCCTCATTTGCAAAACAAGTTGAAAATAATACTTCTCTCTAGGGCCAGAGTGGGTGTTATGAAAGCTATAATTGATGTAACGTGCTTAATACAGTTTCTCCCATGTTGGAAGTCTCCGCACATTGCGGGAAAGGATGACTTCAGTTGCAGGGCTGAGAAAGAGGGCTAGAAGGTACAAGACATTGCTGGAAAAGTAAGGAAGGGTTTCAGCAGGAGAAGCAAAAGTGCAGGATCCAATGGAAGATACAGGGATGGTTGCAGATCAGCTAACAAGAAGTGACTTCACTTCTGCTTCCCACTTCCCGAGTGCCAGCAATGATAATCTGAAGGACCTCATCAAGCAGCTGCAGGCCAAAGGACAGGAATGATGGGGTCTGTTCAAACAGCCAGTCAGCCCTTGCTCCCATGTGCTCTTGCACAACTAGTAATTAAATAAATAAATAAATAAATAAATAAATAAATAAATAAATAAATAACTGTAACCTTTCTCAGTTTACCTCCAATAGGAATCAGATGTCCCATGGAGGCCTTGTCCCTCAGCATTCCAGAGGAAACTCCCAGGCTGGGATGTGAGAACAGAGGCTGTGTTAAGCAAAGGGAGACACATTCCCAAATACCAGGGGGTGCTTGTATTATGATGTGGAGTCGTATTCCTGGCTCTGAGCTCGAATCTGCATTCCCATGGAGGCAGCACTCAGCTCTTCCACTCCACATAAGCCCTTGAACAATTCCTACATCAGCCGAATGAACTGTTGATGTGAACTGAACCTTCTGCTTCATCCAAGCAGATTGTTTTCCAAAGCCATGGTGTTTCCTACAGTGTTTCCTGCCATGTTGGGGAAAGTAAAATATTTTACTTTGGGGGTGCCTGGGTGGCTCAATCAGTTGAGTGGTCAACTCTTGATTTTGGCTCAGGTCATGATCTCAGAGTCGTGAGATCAGGCCTGGTCTCAGGCTCCACGCTCAGCAGGGAGTCCGCTTGAGATTCTCTCTCTCCCTCTCCCTTTGCCCCCCCCCCGGCTCACTCGTGTGCTCTTTCTAGCTCTCTGTCTCTCTCTAAAATAAATAAATCTTAAATTTTTTTTTCTTTTTGGAGCTAGGATGGTCTTGGGTCAGGGCAAAGTTCTTTCTCTTCTTTGTTAAAGAATTACTTTTAACCTGATAGAATCCTGACTGATAACTTAGGCAGGACCAGTTGATTTTACCAAGTCAATAGAAAACAGAAAAAAAAATGGAGACCCAACAGCACATGAATGTATATTGTGTGTAAATTTATTTTGCAACTGGACATTTTTTCATTCTACAATATCAATCAGTTTTATGGTTCATAATCTAACTGGAATAAACTGGAGAGTGATGTTCTGAGAGGTATCAAGAACATTTCTTGACCAATGTAGAATATTTCAAGTTGTTTGCTGTGGTAAACTCTCTCCGTCATCTCTCTTGTGAGATACTCAGTTAATTCAACATTGTTCACTAATCCTTTGATGTCAGGAGATTCCTTTGGAGAAGCTCCAGGAAGGTGAAGTGACTGTTGATGTCCAGGTTTCATGCAAGTCTGTGTGTACATCTACTCTTGCCTGTGAATTATTTGATATTTTTTCTTTACTTCCTAGGTCATTTTTCTTTACTACATAGGTCATTTTGTTCAGCAGGTTCCCTAAATATCTGAGGACCCTGAGGGATACCGTATTATTTTTGAAGGTAGAAAACAAAAAAGGACTCTGAATCTAAACTGTTTTGTGGAAAAAAGAAAAAATAAAATCAAACAACGGAATCCAACAATTTACAGTAATCACTGAAGAGAATTACTTAAGTGAAATTCCTATCACTTCTGAAGGACTTTAAACCAATTCTGAGATTTACAGAATTATTTTCTAATTTCCTTTATACTTACATTTCAACATTTGGCCCCTGCTCATTTCATATAATAACATTTATGTAAGTTCCTTCACATTTATCATTTAATTTGCTCCTATAGATTAATGCCCCTTTGAAGTGGTGAAGACCGCTATTTTTTTTAACCAGAAAGCTATTTTCATACCCATTTTCTCACTTGTTCCATGCAACAATCTATGAAGTAAGTCGGCAACAAATGTGTTGTTACCCCCATTTGACAGATGAAGGCACTAAGTCAGAGACAGACCAAGTGACCGGCACCTGGAAACAAAGTAGTGAACAGAGGCCTAAAAATTAAATCTCTGGGAACAGAGTGCTAGTAGGAAAAAAAAAAAACAAAAACAAAAACAGAAAGACCAAGATTTTTAAAATTACCTACATTTGGGAAAAAACTGGAAAGGAATGTGCAAAATGAAATGAGTTGTATAAAAGGGCTGTGAGTGGGTGCCTGGGTGGCTCAGTCGTTGGGCGTCTGCCTTCGGCTCAGGTCATGATCCCAGGGTCTTGGGATTGAGCCCTGCATCGGGCTCCCTGCTCAGCGGGAAGCCTGTTTCTTCCTCTCCTACTCCCCCTGCTTGTGTTCCCTCTTTCGCTGTGTCTCTCTGTCAAATAAATAAATAAAATCTTGAAAAAAAATAAAAAAAAAAAATCAGTGTGCATTAAAAAAATAAAAAAATAAAGGGCTGTGATTGTGGGTGAGTGCTTATTGTTTAAGACATTTTCTTTAATGTTTTTACAATAGTGGTTTCAATATGAATAAAAAATGGAAAAGGGAAATAGAAAACTGAGTTTGAGTGGAAAATGGTCTTGTATTATATGGGGTTGTGGACCAATTTCAGCTTAAGTGTTTCCAAAGTTCAAGATCCAGCCCCTGGTTAATGTTATGTGTTCAAATCTTAATTTTGAAAAAAAAAATCAATATTTCTTGATCACATACTGTGTCCCAGGCACAGAACTAGGTGTTTTGTATGGATGACTTTATTGTTTTCTCCACAACAACCTAATGATTTAGATAGGGTTCTTTATTCTACAGAAGAGGACCCTGAGGCTCAGAGAGGTTAAATAACTTGTTCACAACTACGTGGCTAGGAAGCCACAAAACTGGAACTGCATTCCAACCAGCTTGACATCAGTGCTCATGTTCATTATCACTGTATTATATTGCCTCCAAGCAATTCTATTTGTCATTGTTGGAAAAGTCAGAAGACATAGAGCTTACAATATTTCCTCGGAATAGATTTGTCCCTTCCTCCTTATGTTTACTTATATGATTCCTTCTCACATCTGTTTAGTTTTATTCATGCTCAGGAAGAAGAATAAGTGTCATCTCTAATACCACCTCCTATTGATTAGCAGTGTCTCTCTGGAGTAGGGTATCGACAAGGATTCTAAGGCTATGAAAAAAATTGCTATGATTGATTTGCGATGTCTGCCATGGGCACGGGAGGGGGAAATGTTGGCCAAGAGCAGGGTATTTGCCTGCCAGCCTTTGAAGGTGGATGGAAGGAAGCATTTGGATGGCAGGCCTGCGACCACTTCTTATGCTCCATAAGCCATTCAAGGGAAATGGAAGTGATTTTGACTCCAAACCACTTAAAAGTGATGAGGGAGAAACCCTGAGTCCCGGTTGATTGACAGGAGCCTAGTCTGACTGACTAACAGAACTTCCACTGTTCCTGCCTCTCACTATCAACAGGATCTTCCTCTTGTTCCCCATTGGGTTCATTTATTTATTCAACCAATAGAGAGGGTCTATCAGATGCCAAACATTATTCTACATACCGGGGAAAGAGCAGAAAATAAGATGGACACAATCTCTGCCCCTTTGGGGCTGATATTCTAGTGGGAAGAGAGGCAGTAAACTGGTAAAGAGGAAAAAATTTCATATAGTATTGCAGTGATAAGTGTTGTGATAAAGTGAAGTGAATACAAAGAGGCAGTGTAATGAGACTGGGGGAGGGGGAGTGGGAGAGAGTCCAGGTAGGGGGCCACAGGGAAGGCCTGCCGTCTAGTGGTCAACTCCATGATGGCACTGCTTCATTTGTACCTTTAGGCTCTCAGCTGTGGTAGTTGGAGGTAAACATGCACAGCTTGGTATAGGAGATGCCTTGGTTCCCAAATCCTCTCACTTCTGCTGGGTTGTCTCTGAATCACTTGCTACAGCCATACTCCTCACGCCGCTATGTGAATTTTATTTTATTTTATTTTATTTTATTTTATTTTATTTACAATCTTTGCTTTTTTCTTTTTCTTTTTTTTTTGCATTTTCCAAATTTCTACAATGTTCTAATATTTTCATTATTATTGTTGTCTTTGTTTGTGCTCCCCCCCGCCCCACACATGGTATGTTTCCCACATCTTTGCCTCATGAATATGACTCATTCTTCAAGATCCAGGTTGAGTTACCCCCATCCACCCGAGGAGAGTTAGGTATCTCTTCCCAAGGTCACCATGACCCTCTGAACACTGCTTTTCGGGTGTTCCAGTGACAACCTCTGGAACTACCAGCACTCTGACTCCAAAGCCTCATCTAGTCAATTTCAGTCTCATCTACCCCAGCAGTAGTGTTTTAGGGGCCATGTCCAAGGTTCCTTTGCAGCCCCAATGCCAAATCCAAAGCTTGGTACATGGTAGGAACTCAATAGCTATAGTATCAAGGAAAGAATGGCTGTATCGCTAGGTGTGTGGTTCTGACCCATGCTCTCTGCCAGACCATCCACAGGTCGTTCCAGCTCTCAGCTTTTTTATCAATGAGGTACTGATAAAAACACTCAGTTCAAAGGATGGTCATGAGGATTAAATGAGATGATTTCAGTAAAGCCTTTTGTGCAATACCTAACACAAAGTTAGCCTTCAATAAACGATAGTAACCAATAATAAGTCCAAAATTGAGTAATTAATAGTTGTAATAGCAGTGGTATAATAGATAGATAATGAAATATGGGTGGATAGATGGGTGGGTGCTTCTGCTTTTGTGCTTATACTTGACTTGGAATGACTGCCCTGTTCTGAACTCTGCCTTCACATTCTCCTTTTGGCTACAGACCACCTAGAGCCCCTTCTGTCTCTAGCATTTACCTTAAGTACCTTTTGGAGGGTTTCAAGCCTATCTTCTTCTTCTTCTTCTTTTTTTTTTCAAGCCTATCTTCTTAATTCACTCCTGCCATGGGCTTGGGGTGACATCCAGAGATTTATCGAGTATGAGACTGACATCTGCATCATGCACAGTCGTGCTATTTTTGCTCTTCCCATTCATTTTCTCTCATCCACACATCAATAACTAGTCACTTATGTGGCATTTAATGCTTCATAAATGTTATGAGACTTTCTACAGCACTAACCGGGAGGATTACAGTGAAAAGAGTTTATTTGATCTTTTCAATCTAATTTCTCCATGTTACCCTTGTGTTTCCCCCTGGTGGTTTGCATATTTAGATCCAGCACCCAGGGCTTTGCCAAGCAAATTGTTATTGATGTGTGGAGTTAAAAAGGCAGGAACAAGAGGTTTCTTACTGTGCTAACTGGTAACTCTGCATGCCTTGGAATAAATCACGCCTGGAGCTGCCGAGCCATCCTGGCTTTCTGCTTGTTGATCTGTGACAGAAGCTTGGGCCTCTCCCTCTGCGTGCCTAATTCCCAGCCCACTGGCTCTAGAACCTTCCTGGCTTCTGCTCATGGGCAGAGGGATGAGCAGTAGCACATGGCCTCTGCCTCTGATGTGTCCAACAGTCCCCTTCCTGGCTGGTAGGCTGAGCTGTGGCAAAGGCTGATGTGCCTTCTAGGGCTGCTTACCAGTGCCCTGGACCCTAAGATACAGGCCAAGAAACATAGGCAGAAGCCAAGCTTGTCCTCACAGCCTTTGGTATCCTTCCTGTTTCCAGAGCAGAAGGTTAAAGCAGGAAAGAAGTCAAGCACCAGGAAGCCTATGGAAGTTGGTGGAAAGACATACCCGTGCACATATACAAATTAAGATGTCACTGAAATCATGTTTTTGAAAATATTTAACAAGGGAGAATGCACATGATACAGTGTTAGGTGAAAAAAGAAAGATAAGAAACATATATACAAGCTTCTCTGTGTATATGGGCATATGCAAATGATTAGAAAAAAGACTGGAAGAAAACAAAAATAATAACTCTCTCAAATTGGTTGTATCACATGCAAATTTTATATCTTGATTGAAGATATCTTCTTCTAAGATATCTTCATGATGTCCCTTTGTAGTCTTCAAATTTTTACAACGTTCTCACGTATTTGTTTTAACTATTATTGCTTAAGGCAAAGTAGTAAGACAAGAGACAATGAGAGATGATGGAAGGCAGAAGATTTTAGGCAAGTTGCAAGGGATAAGAATCCAACTCAAACTGGCTTTAGAAAAGTAAAGGAAATATACTGGGTCACTGCTGAGGATCCAGGAGTCCTGGGTTCGGACATGGCTGGATCTCCAAGGGCTCCACAGTGTCCTGGGGGCTGGTGTCTCCCTCCCCTTTCTCCTCTTTGGTCAATACTACTACAGGCAGCAGAGTAAAATGGTTGAGAGCATGGGTTCAGGAGCCAGGCTGCCCGGCTTCAAGTCATGCCTCCCTACTTATTAGCTTTTTTAACCTTCAGTTACTTAATCTCTCAGTATCAGTTTCCTCATCTGTGAAGTAAAGATAGTAATAGCAATAATAATTGCAATCATGATAATAATGATCATAAGTATAAGCTCCTTAAAGATTAAATGAGCTAATACATGTAAAGTACTGAGAACAGCTGGTGGCATATGGGTAGCGCTCAATAAATCTTGTCCTTCACCACCACCATCACCATTACCATTATCACCTCCACCATTATCACTTGTCTTGATTGACTACATTTTGCAGAAATGCAGATACCATCTCACCAGTGGCATAATGGCTACCAGCAGCCACATATTGACATCTTCCCAGCTTAGCAACCTCAGAGGAAAGAGGATTTCTCTTCTCCTGTGTTCAATTATCAATCCCAGGGGCTCTAATTGGCCTGGCCTGGTTCCATGCCCAGATGTGAGCCAGTCACTGTGGCCCAGGAAGCAGGGGGCACATGGGTTGACCAGTCTGGGTCACAGATAGTTCCTATGGTGGGGCTGGGACACCGTGATTGACAGTCTTACCAGGACATCAGAAAAGGAAAGAGGAGTTTCCCTGGGGGTGGGGGGTGAAGGGTGGGGGAAGAGATTGGGAATAGGCAACCAAAAAAATCATTGCTACCAAAGAAGGCTTTTCTCAAAATGAGTCTTTAAACCTGTTGTTGTCACAGAAACCAGTGACTGAATCCTTGGAGCATGGCCTCAACTTGGTTCCATAGGCCCATAACTTGCAGCAGATAAGTGGACTCTATCCCAAGATGGATTATGAAATGCAGGCTGGGGTGGAATGGACAGATCTGTGAAATACTATCCACCCCACACTGTGCCCAGTAGGAAGATGGGCACATGGCATCTAGATACTTGCAAAGGACACAGGCTCTTGTTTATAGAGTGAAGGTGTTACAGGTCGGAGTGAGGGACGCCAGTTAGTAAGCTTCTGCCACCATCCGGACAAAGGATTTCCGTGATCTGAGCCAAAGGAAGTGGGAAGATATGAGAAGACAGGGAGTAAACTCAATAGGACTTAGGAGTGGGTAATGAGAAGAGAGAGGAGTCAAGATGGTGCCCATAGTTTCCTCGTAGGTCGACTGGGGGAGTGGGCATCATCTAATGAGACGGAAAGACCTGAGGAAGAACAGATTAGGGACAGTGGGAGTTGAAGAAGAGGTGAAGCCACCAAGGCCACCCACCATCATGTGTCACCTTATATCCTTTTCCCAGGTGACCCTGGTCGCAGCTCCGCTCAAAAAATGTTAAATGAATCCTGGCAATTTCTTTGTGGAAGACTGAAAACAACTGTTTTGTAAGCAAAACATGCTTGCTCTGGCTTTAAGACCACTGAGCATTTTTAAAGTGCATTTGCATGCTGGTGAGTCAGTAACAAAGACCCTGGGCCTTATAATGCATTTGCAACATTTCCAAACTCAGAAGAAAACCTGCACAGTGTTTTAGTGATCAACACGATTGGCTCAAACAACCAGTTTGTCATGGAATAATCTGTGTAAATTACCGCAGCAAGAATATTTTCTATCATCTGCCTGGTTTAGTAGAGAGCATTTTCTTCTATTATTTAATCCTTTGGGCCTCAGGGAATTGTTTTACAGTGATCTAATACAGCAGAAGCCAGATTTATTTACAAGACTCATTAGAAATCATAACGCCTTGCTCTCTCCTGACTTGGAGGCTAAAATAATAGGTGAAGGAAGCGAATCTGGAGATGCTTGAAAAGATGGGAGAACAAGGGAGTCCACATATGGCACTGAAATAATTCGCATTCCCATGGCCTTTTAAGATTTGTGTGCTAATTTTAAAGAAAGGCATAAAAAAAAATCTCAAAATATAGTCTAAGTTAGCACATCTTATCTCTATAGGTCTCAGGCCCCTTGGGACTCTTATAAAACTTAGGAAACTTACCCCAGAAGAATCCACATGCATGTGTGTATGTGCACCTCTGTCATATACAACATAGCAAGGACTCATGGCTTGCCTGAAGTCTACCTGTGGGCTCTAGGTTAAGGGCACCTCCTGGGAATTTTCATGGCCTCTCATCTGCATTGTTCTCTATTTTAATTTTGGGGAACGAAGACAATGAACAACGTGGTTCTACTTGGCGTGTGCATAATATACACTTCCTGATAGTCTGAAGATTGGTATGCAGCAGCCTAAATCACCAGAACACAACTGAGAACCCAGAAGGAAGCAAGATATGAGGGGGCAGGAAAACCTCGCACTAAATCTGAGGCACTCTACTCAAAGAGAGTCACTCCATTGCCCTCCAGTAACCCATGAACTCTTGTTTTTCACAAAATTCTGAGAAGCTCAGCTATCTGTTTCCCTAGCCTCCAACAAATGGAAGATGGAAGATGGGCTACCACAGACAGGCACAATGATCAACCTCAAGAACTCAGCTTACTGAGAACCTGACGGCCAGGCAAAAGGGAGGAAAATTCCTCAATGTGTTTCTCGAGGGCTTGATTTAAGCTGGGATTTCAGCTAAGCACTATGGATAAAGATGAATAGTTTCAGTTTGATTTAGGAATTGGGGATTGGTGAGAAGGAAACAAATAATCACAATGCACTCTGGTAAATTTTCAGTCAAGATATGTGCTAGTTGCTAGTTTGAGAACAAGGAGGAAAGTATCATGCTCTGCCTTTGGAGCTAAGGCAGACTTTAGAACGAAGGGAGCACCTGAGTTGGATCTTCACTCAGGATGAGTAAGAGTTAACCAGATATTGATAGGAATAAATGAACTTCAGACCAAGACATGGAGTTGTGTATGGACAGGTGTTTTATGGGCAGGTGTGAATAGGTAAGTGTACATGAGTGAGTGTGCGTGGACAGGAGTGGATAGACGGGCGTAGAGGGGCAGACGTGGTTTAGCAGATGTGAAGGGGCAGGTGTGAATAGCAGGTGTGAATGGGTCAGAGTCGATGGGTAAGCGTGGATGGGCAGGAGTGAATCGGTAACAGGAATGGCAGAAGCCTTGCTCACAAAGGAGATCAGTGTCACTCTCTAGCAGTCACTGAATGCCATGACTCAGGGTTTGGACTTTTCCCAATAGGCAATGAGGAGCCAAACAGAGGGTTTTCTCACAAGGTAGGAGCTTGAAGGAATCAGATTCGGTGTATGAAAGATAATTCCAGGAGCAATTTGGAGGATGGACTACAGCTGGTATTGACCTGACTAGAAAAGAGAGCAATTAGGAAACTGTTACTCGATTAGGAAACTAATAGCTTGATGGAAAGTTGCTGAGGACCTGAACCAAGGCAGCGTTGGCAAAGACACATAGAGGACGTGTGTGTGGACATGCCTGTGCACGCGGATGGGTGTGCACATGCATAAGAGGGAGAGAGAGGGAAAGAGACAGAGAGACATTGTATGTGTGTGGGGGAGTGTTGTATGCATATGTGTGTTGGCTGCAGTATTTTTATGAACTAAGATCTTGAGGCCTTAGTGAGGTGTTGAGAAAGAGGAGGAAGAGGAAGGAAGCAGGAACGTGGTAACTCAATGATTCTGTTGTATGTATAAACACAATCTTTATATCTCACCCCAACCTCACAAATGCAGATCCTTAGTTCAGAAGATATGGTTATTTGGGTGGGGCAATCTCAAGTTTGCCTTTGAAATATCTGGGAAAAGTGTGGTTACCAAATGCGAAATCATGGGTTTCCCATATCAGAATCTCCTAAAATTTTCATTAAAAATAGGGTTCCTAGGATCTTAGCCCAGACCTACCAAATCACTCTGGGTGGGAACCCAGGGAATCCGTAGTTTTAACCAGCTGGTCAGATGACTCTTCTGGGAAGCTGTGACTGAGAACAACCACTTTAAACAACTCAACTATCAGTCAACTTGAAGAAGGTTGTATAAATGGTCAGAAAAGGAAACCATTCAAACAGCGCATATGCTACTTATATTTTCTTTGTATAAAGGGATGTAAGACTCTTCATTTGCTACCCTTTTGCAGGGGATCATCTGAGAGTAGCTGCATATGCTTCAGAATAATTCATGGCATCTCTTTAAGCATATTCCTTAATTGAGTCTCTTCAGTAATTTACCCTCAGCCTAGTGCTTTGATAAATATGAATGAGTAACAAGCCAAACTGAAGCTAAGCAGCCTGCATAAAATCATCAGCTATGGGTCCCCTTTCCTTTTCTCTTTACCTCCCATCCTAGGTGAGCTCATCCAGTCCCATTGCTTAAATACCATCTATATGCTGATGACTCACAAATTTTTATCTTCAGCCGAGGCCTCTCATCCACACTTCAGGGTCATATATCCAACTATCTCTCTGTCATCTTTACTTGGAGTCTCACACAAATATCAATTTTAAGGAGGATAAAAAGTACTGAATTCTTAAATCATTCCACCCAGACTCCTCTCCCAACCTGTCTTCTCCACCTCAGCAAATTGTATCACCATTCCCCTAGTCCCTCCAGCCAGAATGCTGGGTGGGATCCTTCTTGACCTCTCTCTCTTCTACCTCCTCTACCACTTCATTTATTTCTAAACCCTGTCAATTTGTATTTCAAATCTGCCCATGAGTCTCCACCTCCACTGATGTGACCTTGATCCAAGCTGCCTCTCAATCTACAACCTCTTGCTTTATCGAACCACAGCAGGGATGGTTTCTTCTTCAAGCCCCTCTGACCAGTGGAGCCAGAAGGCTCTTTAAAAATGACAGCACATCACCCCCCTGCTTAAAACCCTCCAGGGGCTTCCCAGGGCACTTAGATTCATATCCATATCCCTTTCCAAGGTCAGAATGATAAGGGTCAGAGTGAAATGGCCTTCACTCCTCTGGTAACTCATCAAGGCCCTGTGTCTCCATCACCGCTGTCCAGTCAAACAGACCTTCCTCCAGGTTCTTGGACACACCTAACTCCTCCTTACTGTGGCGCCACCACTCCTGTTCCTCCCCCAGCATGGAGCTCCTCACACGGCTAACTTCTCCAGGTCTGAGCTCAAGCTCACTTTCTTGAGAGGCCTCCCCTGACCAAACAAAGCCCGAGTCGGCACACATTTTCCTTCAGGAGCCAGATAACAAATAATTTAGGCTGTGCAGGACATACGGTCTCTGTCACAACTACTCAGCTCTGCTTTTGAAGCAAAAGAATCCACAGACAAAAAGCAAATGAACAGGTGTGGCCGTGTTCCAAGAAAAATCTATTCACAACAATAGGCAACAGGCAAATTTGGCCCCTCAGCTGTGGTTTGCAGATCCCTGGCCTCATCCAAAGTAAGACTGCTCCGTTATTCCTTCTCAGAGCTTCTAATTCCTAAATATGTGCTAAATACACTGCCTGTCTGTCCCGCTAGTCTGTTAGCTCCAGAAGGGCAGGGAACTAGGATTCTTACTTACACATTTGCCATAGAAGGTGCAGTGCCTGGGAGAGCACTTTGCTTGCCGCAGGTAGGCTCTGGAAGCATCACTTGGATAAAGGAAGGAAGGAGGGCCAGATGAGGAGGGAA
Organism: Zalophus californianus; assembly: GCF_009762305.2. Taxonomy (NCBI): domain Eukaryota; kingdom Metazoa; phylum Chordata; class Mammalia; order Carnivora; family Otariidae; genus Zalophus; species Zalophus californianus. Next base: position 104,194,943 of record NC_045599.1, read on the forward strand.
GGAAGCATTTCTCTTTGAAACCCGGGTTGTTTTTGCAAAAATGCAGCAGCCATGGTCAGCCCATGTTTTTTTAACTCCTGCTCTTTGTCAGCAGCATTCCATGGTGAATCACTTCTTCATTTATTGCTCTGTTCCTTCCTTCTATTCCTTCAGTGATGCGGTGTTTCTGAAAGTCCGGGCAGGCAGGCTGAGGGCTCTTCCCAGGTCTCTGCCCCCAGAGGCCTTCCTTCTGGCTTTTCTGCTGGGAGGCCAGTGGAAGGTTCGAGCTTTGTGAAGTGACATTGAGAGGCGCCAGCAATTAGCAAAGAAGGCCCGCAGAGGTGCCGCTCAGGCTGCGGGGAGCCCTGCCCTCTCCTTCCTGACTCATTCTACACCATTTCTCCACTGTGACAGGTGAAAGCGGGATAACTGGGTACCCCCAAAGTTTAGCACCAACATTCCTTTGAAAAGAGCTGCCTCCCCGCAGAGGCACACCCCACTCCTTCCTCCACCCTAAGGCCCCTCTCCCTTCCCCACCTCCTCCAGGCTGGCTGGAGCACCGGTGAGCAGGCTGAGCGCTGGGCAGTTATTAAAGGCAGTCAACTAAAGAGATCTTCACCAGGAGGGATTATGTCTAATAGACAGCAAGAGTATTCCTGCCGGCTCTGTTAAGTTTCATCAAAACTGTGCCTAATTAAAATCTTCAATTTAATTATGCTCTTCTGCATTACAAATTTTGATCAAATGGGTTTAATTTGGTGCAAGGAGAGATGCTCCTTTCGCATGCATGGTAAACCCATCCTGAGGCTAGGCTCTGTGTCTGGAAGCCTCTCAGGATCCTCTTGTACCATCCGCATTGCCCCCACGCTCCTCCCCAGGTTGGGTGAATCGCCAGAGGCTCAGAGAATTGGTGGTTGCTGCTCTGCCTACATCTGCAAGAACTGTCCGAAAGCCACACCGAAGCTGATGGCTGCCTTCCCCCACCTCCTCCCCACTCCCAGCCTCCCTTTTCTCCTCTGCTTTGGAAACACCCGCATCTTGGGGAAGATCGCACCCAATCTGTCAGTGTAATATGCCGTGGGACTGAAACTCTGGCAACCTGCTTCTAGTCTGGAGAGAAATCTCAACCTGTTTGTGGCCCTGCCGATAACCTCTGAGAGTCCTTGGTTCACAGAGTCCCAGTGCACACAGTGCCCTGATGGCTCAGCCCCAGGCATTCTCCCCATCCTTCCACTCATGGTCAATAGCACTGTCAAGACCCAGGTTCCCAACACTTTGTTCTCCCTTCTGAGGTCCCTCACTCCATTCAGTAATGCCCCGAGACCCGATGTCACCCAGGCAATCCCCTCGGCTATATACCCTTCCAGCAACCAGACCTTTCCTGATGATCTCACCCTCATCAAAACTTCCCTGTCTGGGGTCCCACTCCCTCCCATGCTTGTTCTGTTAACTGGCTAGCCAATCTCATGATCTGATTCCTGCCAAAAAAAAAAAAAAAAAAGAGAGAGAGAGAAGAAAGAAAACACTTTGCTCCTTGTTGAATGCCTTGCTTTTCAAGCTGAAGTGTGAGCTCCCTTTTATGTGGGGGATAATTTGTCCTATGTGAAGCCACAGACTAGATGCTGCCTGTCATCCAGCAGAGTCCATTTTACTCAAAAGTAATTTAAAATCTTATTTGTGTATCGCGGAGTGGAATGGAAAATTCACATGATGTTTTAAGACAGGAAATGCTTAAAATGTTTAAAAATTCAAAGGTAAGCCCCTGGGGCTGTAGCCCCAGACCTCTTGGGTCTCAGCCAGGTCTCTCCAACTTGGGTAAGGGAGTCCAAGTAGGCCTGGCGATGTGTTACTCACCCTGGTAAATGTATACCCCTTCCTTGGACTTCTGGCACCAGAAGACTTCTATTTAGAGCGTGGCCATTCCCTCTGGAAAGGATGCCTGCATTTCCTTCTGCCCTGGCCTCTCTCCTCGACTCCATTCCCAAACTGCCAGCAGATTGGACATTTTCACTTGCGTGGCCTACCAAGGCCTTGAAATTAACTCATCTGCACCTGCAAACCTGCCATGTCTCACCATTACCAGCAAACCAGCTCTCCCTGTCATCCTCCACTCTCTCCTAATGGTGCTCCAGGTTCCCCAGGCACAGGGTTTAAAAGCACGGGAGAAAAAAAAATAATAATAGTAAAAATTAAAAAATAAGGGCAGAGCAAGATGGCGGAGGAGTAGGAGACCTAGATTTCGTGTGGTCTCAGGAATTCAGCTGAATAGGGATCAAACCATTCTGAACACCTACGAACTCAACAGGAGATCGAAGAGGAGAGTAGCAACAACTCTCTGAACAGAGAAGCCACCACTTACTGGAAGGTAGGACGTGCGGAGAAGTGAATCCGAGGCGATATTCGGGAGGATAGACGGCGGGGGAGGGGGCCTCCCTCGGCCGCTTCTGGCGAGTGATAGAGCCGCGGAGCACAAAATCAGAACTTTGAGAAGTTGGCTCCACTGAGGGACGTCGCTGCAGTGGCTAAGTGGGGGGTGGAATCCTCCCGGGACAGTGTGGTCTCAGGACCCTCGGGGTCACAGAAAGACCGGGGGTGCCTGAGTGTGGCAGAGCTCCCAGGTATCGGAGCGGGGAAGCCGGCTGCAGAGATGGAGCCGAGGCGCGGGCTCTCAGCTCAGGGTTGCCATAAACTGTGATCCGCGGCACAGTGAGGCCACTGCTCCTCCAGCAGGGACCTAACAAGCAGCAGAGCCGGGGAGACTCCCCTTCCTTCCCGGGGAGGAGCGGCGCGGGAGTGCACCGCAGGGATCTGCTGGGCTTGGAGACTCCACACGGGGTCGGGTGCCAGAGATAGAAACGCTCGGTCATAGGCCGGGTGAGCACGGAGTGCGGCCCGAGACCGGGGACACGGGAGTGACTGCTTTTCTCTGGGGGCGCACGGAGGAGCGGGGCCCCGAGTTCTCAGCTCCTCCGGATGGAGATTGGGAGGCCACCATTTTCGCCCTGGTCCTCCAAAGCTGTACCAAAATCTTACAGGGAACAAAAGCTCCTGAGAGCAAACCCAAGCAGCTTGCTTAGACCAGACCGACAAGGGCGGGGCAATTCAGCCTCCAGGAAAGACATTTGGAAACCACAGCAACAGGCCCCTCCCCCAGAAGATCAGCACGAACAGCCAGCAAGCCAAGACCAAGTTTACCGATCAAGGAGAACGGGAGAACTCCAGTGCTAGGGGAATACTGCACATAGAATTCATGGCTTTTTTTACCATGATTCATTAGTTCATCAAAGTTAAGTTTTTTAACTGTTTTTTTTTAATTTTTCTTTTTCCCTTTTTCAACCAACATCTTATCAATCCCTTTTTAAAAAAAAAAACATTTTTTATTTTTCATTTTTAGAGTCATATTTTATCCCTTCATAGTAGTTACCCTTATTTTTGGCATATATTTATAAGTTGTTCTCTCTTTAAAATTTTGAGATACAGTTTCTTCTAACAGATCAAAATATACCCTAAATCACTAGTGTATGGCTCTGTTCTAGTCTCCTGCCTGACCGCATTCTCTCCCTTTTTTCTTTTTTTTAAATCTTCTTTCTTTTTTCAAACAACTTATCAATTCCTTTTATAAAATCTTTTATAATTTTCATCTTTACAGTCATCTTCCATCCCTTCATTGTATCGACCCTTATTTTGTACATATATGTCTTTCTTCCTTTAAAATTTTAGGAGGCACTTTTTTCTAACAGACCAAAATACGCCCAAAATCTAGTGTGTGGCACTGATCTATGCACTAGCCTGATCATATATGATCATATTCTGCTTTTTTTGTATTGTTCTGTTTTTGTTTTTATCTTTTTTTTCTTTTTTCTTTCTTTCCCTTTCTTTTCCCCTGGTTTCAGGTCTTTTCTGATTTGTATACAGTATATTTGCTGGGGACGTTGTTAACCTGTTAGCATTTTGTTCTCTCATTCATCTATTCTCTTCTGGACAAAATGACAAGACTTAAAAAAATCACCTCAGCAAAAAGAACAAGAGGTAGTACGGTCAGCCAGGGACCTACTCAATACTGACATTAGTATGATGTTGGACCTAGAGTTCAGAATCATGACTTTAAAGATACTAGCTGGGCTTGATAAAAGCGTGGAAGTTATTAGAGAAACGCTTTGTGGAGAAATAAAAGAACTAAAATCTAACCAAGTCGAAATCAAAAAGGCTATTGATGAGGTGCAATCAAAAATGGGGGCACTAACTGCTAGGATAAATGAGGCAGAAGAGAGAATCAGCAATATAGAAGACCAAATGATGGAAAATAAAGAGGCTGAGAAAAAGAGAGAGAAACAACTACAGGATCACGAGGGCAGAATTCGAGAGATAAGTGATACGATAAGACGAAACAACATTAGAATAATTGGGATCCCAGAAGAAGGAGAGAGAGAGGGGCAGAACGTATATTGGAGCAAATAACAGCACAGAACTTCCCTAATGTGAGGAAGGAAACAGGCATCAAAATCCAGGAGGCACAGAGAACCCCTCTCAAAATCAATAATAATAGGTCAACACCCCGACATCTAATAGTAAAACTTACGAGTCTCAGAGACAAAGAGAAAATCCTGAAAGCAGCTCGGGAGAAGACATATGTAACCTACAATGGTAGAAATATTAGATTGGCAACAGACCTATCCACAAAGACCTGGCAGGCCAGAGAGGACTGGCAAGATATCTTCAGAGCACTAAATGAGAAAAATATGCAGCCAAGAATACTATATCCAGCTAGGCTGTCATTGAAAATAGAAAGAGAGATCAAAACCTTCCAGGACAAACAAAAACTAAAGGAATTTGCAAACATGAAACCAGCCCTCCAAGAAATATTGAAAGGGGTCCTCTAAGCAAAGAGAGAGCCTAAAAGCAGCAAAGATCAGAAAGGAACAGAGACAATATACAGTAACAGTCACCTTATAGGCAATACAATGGCACTAAATTCATACCTTTCAATAGTTACCCTGAATGTAAATGGGCTAAATGCCCCAATCAAAAGACACAGGCTATCAAATTGGATTAAAAAACAAGACCCATCAATATGCTGTCTGCAAGAGACTCATTTTAGACCCAAAGACACCCCCAGATTGAAAGTGAGGGGGTGGAAAACCATTTACCATGCTAATGGACACCAAAAGAAAGCTGGGGTGGCAATCCTTATATCAGACAAATTAGATTTTAAAACAAAGACTGTAATAGATGAGGAAGGACACTATATCCTACTTAAAGGGTCTATCCAACAAGAAGATCTAACAATTGTAAATATCTATGCCCCTAACGTGGGAGCAGCCAATTATATAAGGCAATTAATAACAAAAGCAAAGAAACACATTGACAACAATACAATAATAGTGGGGGACTTTAACACCCCCCTGACTGAAATGGACAGATCATCTAAGCAAAAGATCAACAAGGAAATAAAGACTTTAAATGACACACTGGACCAAATGGACTTCATAGACATATTCAGAACATTCCATCCCAAAGCAACGGAATACACATTCTTCTCTAGTGCCCATGGAACATTCTCCAGAATTGATCACATCCTAGGTCACAAATCAGGTCTCAACCGGTACCAAAAGATTGGGATCATTCCCTGCATGTTTTCAGACCACAATGCTTTGAAACTAGAACTCAATCACAAGAGGAAAGTTGGAAAGAACTCAAATACATGGAGGCTAAAGAGCATCCTACTAAAGAATGAATGGGTCAACCAAGAAATTAAAGAAGAATTAAAAAAATTGATGGAAACCAATGAAAATGAAAACACAACTGTTCAAAATCTTTGGGATACAGCAAAGGCAGTCCTGAGAGGAAAGTATATAGCAATACAAGCCTTTCTCAAGAAACAAGAAAGGTCTCAAATACACAACCTAACCCAACACCTAAAGGAGCTGGAGAAAGAACAGCAAATAAAGCCTAAACCCAGCAGAAGAAGAGAAATAATAAAGATCAGAGCAGAAATCAATGAAATAGAAACCAAAAGAACAGTAGAACAGATCAACGAAACTAGGAGCTGGTTCTTTGAAAGAATTAACAAGATTGATAAACCCCTGGCCAGACTTATCAAAAAGAAAAGAGAAATGACCCAAATCAACAAAATGAATGAAAGAGGAGAGATCACAACCAACACCAAAGAAATACAAACAATTATAAGAACATATTATGAGCAACTCTATGCCAGCAAATTAGATAACCTGGAAGAAATGGATGCACTCCTAGAGATGTATCAACTACCAAAATTGAACCAGGAAGAAATAGAAAACCTGAACAGACCTATAGCCACTAAGGAAATTGAAGCAGTCATCAAAAATCTCCCAAGAAACAAAAGCCCAGGGCCAGATGGCTTCCCAGGGGAATTCTATCAGACATTTAAAGAAGAATTAATACCTATTCTCCTGAAACTGTTCCAAAAAATAGAAATGGAAGGAAAATTTCCAAACTCATTTTATGAGGCCAGCATTACCTTGATCCCCAAACCAGACAAAGACCCCATCAAAAAGGAGAATTACAGACCAATACCCTTGATGAGCAAGGATGCAAAAATTCTCACCAAAATACTAGCCAATAGGATCCAACAGTACATTAAAAGGAATATTCACCACGACCAAGTGGGATTTATCCCTGGGCTGCAAGGATGGTTCAACATCCGCAAATCAATCAACGTGATACAATACATTAACAAAAGAAAGAACAAAAATCATATGATCCTCTTAATAGATGCAGAAAAAGCCTTTGACAAAGTACAGCATCCTTTCTTGATCAAAACTCTTCAGAGTATAGGGATAGAGGGTACATACCTCAATAACATAAAAGCCATCTATGAAAAACCTACAGCGAATATTATTCTCAATGGGGAAAAGCTGACAGCTTTTCCCCTAAGGTCAGGAACGCGGCAGGGATGTCCACTCTCACCACTGCTATTCAACATAGTATTAGAAGTCCTAGCCACAGCAATCAGACAACAAAAAGAAATCAAAGGCATCCAAATCGGCAAAGAGGAAGTCAAACTCTCACTCTTTGCAGATGATATGATACTGTATGTGGAAAACCCAAAGGACTCCAACCCAAAACTGCTAGAACTCATACAGGAATTCAGTAAGGTAGCAGGCTATAAAATCAATGCACAGAAATCAGTGGCATTCCTATACACCAACAACAAGACAGAAGAGAGACTAATCAAGGAGTCAATCCCATTTACAATTGCACCCAAAACCATATGATACCTAGGAATAAATTTAACCAAAGAGGCAAAAGATCTGTACTCAAAAAACTATAAAATACTCATGAAAGAAATTGAAGAAGACACAAAGAAATGGAAAAACTTTCCATGCTCATGGATTGGGAGAACCAACATTTGAAGATGTCAATGCTACCTAGAGCAATCTACACATTCAATGCAATCCCCAACAAAATACCATCCACTTTTTTCAAAGAAATGGAATAAATAATCCTAAAATTTGTATGGAACCAGAAGAGACCCCGAATAGCCAGAGGAATATTGAAAAAGAAAAGCAAAGCTGGCGGCATCATAATTCCGGACTTCCAGCTCTATTACAAAGCTGTCATCATCAAGACAGTATGGTACTGGCACAAAAACAGATACATAGATCAATGGAACAGAATTGAGAGCCCAGAAATGGACCCTCAACTCTATGGTCAACTTATCTTTGACAAAGCAGGAAGGAATGTCCAATGGCAAAAAGACAGTCTCTTCAACAAATGGTGTTGGGAAAATTGGACAACCACATGCAGAAGAATGAAACTGGACCATTTCCTTACACCACACACAAAAATAGACTCCAAATGGTTGAAAGACCTAAACGTGAGACAGGAGTCCATCCAAATCCTACAGGAGAACACAGGCAGCAACCTCTTCGACCTCAGCTGCAGCAACTTCTTCCTAGAAACATCGCCAAAGGCAAGGGAAGCAAGGGCAAAAATGAACTATTGGGATTTCATCAACATAAAAAGCTTTTGCACAGCAAAAGACCAAAAGACAACCGACAGAATGGGAGAAAATATTTGCAAATGACATATCAGATAAAGGGCTAGTATCCAAAATCTATAAAGAACTTATCAAACTCAACACCCAAAGAACAAATAATCCAATCAAGAAATGGGCAGAAGACATGAACAGACAATTTTCCAAAGAAGACTTCCAAATGGCCAACAGACACATGAAAAAGTGCTCAACATCGCTTGGCATCAGGAAAATCCAAATCAAAACCTCAATGAGATACCACCTCACACCAGTCAGAATGGCTAAAATGAACAAGTCAGGAAACGACAGATGTTGGCGGGGATGTGGAGAAAGGGGAACCCTCCTATGCTGTTGGTGGGAATGCAAGCTTGTGCAGCCAATCTGAAAACAGTATGGAGGTTCCTCAAACAGTTGAAAATAGAGCTACCATATGATCCAGCAATTGCACTACTGGGTATTTACCACAGAGATACAAATGCAGGGATCCGAAGGGGTATGTGCACCCCAATGTGTATAGCAGCAATGTCCACAATAGCCAAACTGTGGAAAGAGCCAAGATGTCCATCGACAGATGAATGGATAAAGAAGAAGTGGTATATATATACAATGGAATATTATGCAGCCATCAAAAGGAATGAGATCTTGCCATTTGCAACAACATGGATGGAACTGGAGGGCGTTATGCTGAGTGAAATAAGTCAATCAGAGAAAGACATGTATCATGACCTCACTGATATGAGGAATTCTTAATCTCAGGAAACAATCTGAGTGTTGCTGGAGTGGTGGGGGGTGGGAGGGATGGGGTGGCTGGGTGATAGGCATTGGGGAGGGTATGTGCTATGGTGAGCGCTGTGAATTGTGCAAGACTATTGAGTCGCAGATCTGTACTTCTGCGACAATGCAACATATGTTAAGAAAAAGAAAAAGAAGAAAATAGCAGGAGGGGAAGAATGAGGGGGAGTAAGTCAGAGGGGGAGACGAACCATGAGAGACGATGGACTCTGAAAAACAAACTGAGGGTTCTAGAGGGGAGGAGGGTAGGGGGATGGGTTAGCCTGGTGATGGGTATTCAGGGGGGCACGTTCTGCATGGAGCACTGGGTGTTATGCACAAACAATGAATCATGGAACACTTCATCAAAAACTAATGATGTAATATATGGTGATTAACATAACAATAAAAAATAAAAATTAAAAAATTAAAAAATAAAAGCACAGGAGACATCCTCAACCTTGGCCATCAATTAAGTAAACAAATAAATATATAAGGGTTGCTTTTAGTGTTATTTTTTCAAAACTCTCACATAGGTCTTTACTTGTTTTTTAACAGTAACTGATTGACTAGATCTTAGCCTTTTTTTTTTTTTATATGCTTTTGGTTACTGATTCTATTTGAGCACACACTCCATAACAGTTGAGGACTAGTTGTTTCAAGCCCATGTAATAATCGTCTATCCCTTAAGCAAGGCCATCTCTAAGCGCTGCCAGCACGTTGTGTGGACTTAGCAAATATTATAGGCATTTGTAGAATCAATAATAAATAAAAATATATCGGAACATGGTAAAAGATGTTCGGGGATGATACGCAATTAATGGCCAAGTGAGTAAGGACAGTAGGCTGCAAGCGGTCAGGAGAGAGCCATCCTCTGTGCGGGTGAGACAAAGAGTCCAGGGAGGTCTGGGGAGGTGCTCAGGAGACTCTGAGGACAGTTTGTGAGATGGGCAAACCAGCTTCCCCAGAGCTCCTGAGTTAGGCTTCTTTGGCCAGATGCCGCCGACTTCAGGGTAGAATCCAACGGGCGAAGGGGAGTCAGGTGCTAGGGTGATGGCTCGTGTGGCTTGCGGCCACAAGTCCTGAAATGAAAAGTACAAAAAGCACCCTGGAGGAGGCACTCACGTATTTATGAGGTGAATTCATTCTAATTATAATAATATCATCATGGCGAAAGCATTTATGGAGAGCTTGCTCTGTGCTGAGCAGCATGTTAAATGCTGTACAGGCAGTCCCTATTTAATCCCTGCCATCATCCTGAAAGGGACCTTTTATTGTTCCAATGTGATGGATGGGGAGCCAAAGCTCCGAAAGGTTGGGTCGCCCATGCCTGCTTGCATAGCGACGGTGTGGTTGAGTCAGGGTCTAAAGTCAGAGGCCAGTGCTGTGTCCTCCCATCTTCCTTCCTCCTCCTTTCACATCTGCATTACTGTTAACATTCTCTCTCGCTCTCTCTCTCTTTTTTTTTTTTTCCCCTCTGAGAATGTTCCAAACCCACACTCAGGTAAACTCTTGGAAACAGAGGCAGGGTCTGAGAGTTCTTGGCATTCTCCTCAAGGCCTCCCCCAATGCCTTCTCTGTAGTAAATAATAAATCTGATGCATTTATTGATAGAAATATTTGTTAATGGATCAATGTTGAGAAAATCAGGCACTGAAGCAGAGAGGGGAGAACTTTCTGGAAAGGGCTGTTTCATGCTTACTTGGTGAAGCCAGTATAATGTCAACAGGCTGTATGCAACAGTCTCTTCTGGTCCACACCACTGTGCTGGTTCTGCTGCCTGGAACTCTCTTTTCTTGCCTTCTTTCTTCTCCTGTTTTAGCCCCTCCTGGCCTATAGGCCTCAGCATAGAGGCTTCTTCCTCCAGGAAGCCTTCCCCAATTGCCCCCAGATTTGGGTTAGAGGTTCCCACAGCGGCCTAGGCTTCTCTCATCATAGCACTTATCCAGTGTATTGTCATTGTCTGTTTGCTCTTCAGCTTTCCCATGTAGGTCATAGGCTTGTTGAGAACAAGGTTGCCCTCAGCACCCAATACATAGTATATATTTTTAAAATATATATGTATATACATTTGTTTTATATATATACATATGTATTTTTATATATACAATGTATATATACATTGATCTTATATGCATGTTGAATATAAATACATTTGTTGAATACATAATTGTTGAAACAAGATGTAATGAGATCTTTCCTACCTCACCCCCAAAACAATGTCAATACTCCCCACATCTTCAGTGAGTAGGGGAGAGCAGTAGACACAAATTCTCCTGCCTCTTGCTTTTGCCTAAACCAGGACTGGTATGTTCTCAGGATGTACTAAAGGAGAAGGAGCATCAAAGAGAAGTTGGAGAAGGCAAACGTGGTTACTGACCTCACCTATGAGTTAGCCCCAGTTAGCCAGGCTTTGTGACTTGGGGAAGTTCCATCTCCTCTCAAAATGTAGGTGAGGAAGTGGTGAACCACTCTACCTCCCTCATGGGATTGCTGTAAAGATTCATTAAGACATAAAATAGCACAATGCCTGCCATATATATCTGCCCAGTAAGTGTTGGATGCTGTTATTATTTTATTAACATCATCTGGTGTTGGAGTGTGATATTTTCCATCTCTGCTCATATAGAGGAGCTTTGCCAGAACACTTTAATGTCATTGGTATGTTATTATGCTCTTAATATATACAAGTAATATTGCAAGTGATACATGCAATTTATTAAATGTACAGTGATGCTGAGGTCTTGGAAGGAAAGTCAAACTGATTGGCAAACCCCAACCTGTCTGACCGACCAGGAGTGTGGCATGAAGCAACCAGGCTTTGCTGGGACCACAGGATCCTTCAAAAGCCTCAGGTCTCTGGCTCAGCAACAGTCTCACTGCATAGCGCCCTTCCAATTCAGTCCACATGGTCGAAAACGAAAGCCAGTTAACAAAACCCCTAAAACGTAAGTACTGATGAAATGCTCTCAAATTTTATTCAGCCATAAAGCTGTTTATGACAGGAGGATAGTAAGTTTCCCTCTAGTTTTTTAAGCTGTGAGCAGCAACATGAACAGGGCAGGTTGTACATTCAAGAAGAAAGTTTGGCACTGTGATCAAATAAACTAACAACAAAGCAAATCTGATGTATTTCATGATAAATCCTGTTATTGTGCTGCATGGTAATTAGACTAAGTGAAAAGTTCATGTAATGGCTGTGATTATTTATTCATATTGCTTTCATATTGTCAAAGCAAACTTTTATGGATTTTCTTTATTTTGCTAGTTCTTCTGCATTTATAAAAAGCCTCTGTGTTGACTACTTTCTCAGGTACTACTTACAAAATGGACTCCTCATTGCGCAGAGGCATAGTTAGACACAAGCACACATACAAGTTGGGAGACAGAGACCTGGTCTCTGGTCTCCACGGGTTGGAGTTCCCGTGGGCTGAGCTTCTGCATTGCTGCTCCTTGTCTGGCTCGGGGCTTTAGCCCCTGGGACTACCTGTTTCTTGGCCTGCGACATCCAGGCTTTCCTTGCATTGCTCTCACTCTCTCTCCCTTGAGGTGAGAGGTTCTGGGTGAGAAGATATAGACTCCCTTTGCCATGGAAGGACCTTTAACCTCATTTGGTGATATTGGCTGCTATCCCAAATAGAGCCACAACTGTATAATGGCTCAAACATAATAGAAATGTATTTCTACCCACCCAACAACCCAGGGCAGGTATCCCTGGTTGGCATGACACTTCCCTCCATCCAGTGATCTGAAGACCCAGGGCTCCTTCTATCTTGTGGCTCCACTGTTCCCTAAAGCCTTGTCTTCGTTGTCTGCATTCAGTTGGCAAAAGGAGAGAGTACAGATGAGATCTCGGTACTTCTTAAAAACTTTGACCTTGAAGCTTACACCCATCACTGTCATCAGAGCTTGGCTGCATAGTCACACACCCAACTTAAGGGAAGCTCAGAATGAAATTAAGCTCTGTGCTCAGGCAGAAGAAACGGGTTTTGATGTACAGCTTGAAACCTCTGCCCTTCCCGAAATCAGACTGGAAATGAGGAGGAAGAGTCAGCACACCACACATAGAACAGGGGATGGGGAAGGGGCAATTTGATGAGATAGCAGCAAAAAGAAAACAAAACAAGAAGTGATAAAGTTCATAACTAGGGCAACCGGGGAAATATGAATTTAGTCTTCATCATGGTATTATATTAGTGCTAAATTTCCAAAGTGGGATAATGATGTTGTGGTTACAGAGGAGAATGACCTTATTCTTAGATGACAGCAGCTGAAATACTCAGGACTGAAGTGTCACAATGTCTTCAACTTACTCTCAAATGCTCCCCCAATGCATACTTCCGCACACGCATACAGACAGAGAGAGAAAGAGAAAGCAAATGTGCTAACATGCTAAGCATCGGTGAATCCTGATGGAGTCCCTACAAGGAACAAAGGTATGACATAGGATGAGGTGTGCTCAAATCAGGAAGCAGGCCTGGCTTGCAACAGCGGTAGGTGCCCAGCCACGAGCTAGGACATGAGCCCAGAGAATGGTCAAGATCATGAAAGGGCTAGTATGGCCTGAGGCTTAACTTTATCCTGCAGCCCAATGAGGAACCATTTAGGGACAAGTAGGGGTAAGATCTGGTGGGTTTTTGAGGTAGAATGCATTCAGGATAGACCTAAGGGGAACAGTTCTAGAAAAGGATACAATTTTATTCACTCAACGATTATTTGCACTTTCAGGTGCCAGCCCTGAGCTAGAGGGTATAGACGACGCTATTACAGTATCATTCATTATATTCCCTATGCTGTATCTTTTATTCCCATGACTTACTCATTCCATATGGGCAGCCACTGGGGAATGTGGAGGAGCAAAAGCTGACTTTGTTCCCGCCTGCTTGAAGATGAGGGTCTAATAACCAGAGATACATATTGAGTAATCATTCCAAGAACAAGCATAAAAGTACCAGACAAGTACAAGAGTTAGGAAGGAGGATGCCTGGGTGGCTCAGTCAGTTAAGTGTCTGCCTTTGGCTCAGGTCATGATCCCAGGGTCCTGGGATCGAGTCCCGCATTGGGCTCCTTGCTCAGGGGGGAGTCTGCTTCTCCCTCTGCCCCTCCCCCCTGCTTGTGCGCATGCTCTCTCGCTCTCTCTCAAATAAATAAATAAAATCTTAAAAAAAAAAAAAGAGTTAGGAAGGAGACATTAATGTAGCCCATGGTGGCTGCATTTGGTTTGGTCAGGGAAGGCAGTATCCCAGAGAAAGTGGTGTTTGGATTCGGTGGCTTTTGGATAAATAGGTGTTATTTAGGGATGACTGTATCAGACCAAGGGAAAGGGTGGATTAAGCCTCTCTGGGTGGCGGGAGCATGACATATTTGACTAGAAGAGCAGCATGGCTCAGAGGCAGTGAGTGAAGAAAAGTAGGCACGATGAGCTCAGAGAGACAAAAGGAACAAGCCCATGTATACCGCCTTGTAAGTCATGTTAATGGACTTTGGCCTTTATGCCATGAGCCATGGGATGCCTTGGAGAACGTGGCAGGATGTGAGCACCGGGAAAGCAGGAGGGACATAATCCCCACAGCTGCACAGTGGAGAATGGGCTATGCTGTAGGCTTCGGGAGACCAGATAGGACACTGCTGCAACCTTCCCTACGGGGTGATAAGAGATGGAGAAAGGGGACAGAGTGAAGAAGCCCTTAGTTAGCAAAGTGGGTAGAATTCGGTGTCTGCTGTTTGATTTGAGGTGTCAAGGTTGAAGTTGAAAGAACAGGCCAGGCAAGAGTGTCATCAGGCGTGGGAGAGAATTCTGAAGAGGAAGTGGCTTGTGAGGACCACAGTGACTTCAGATGGGGACAGGTTGTGTTTGAGGCGCCAGGCGGGGCTATCTCACAAGGGATTCGGTAAGTGAGTCTGGAATTTAGGAAGGAAGCGGCACCTGCAATGGTGACCTGTGAGCACTCAATATTTAAATTTCAGCTGGTGCAATGCCAAGGCTTATAGGACACCATCATTTAGAGGCAGACAAAAGAGAGCCCATCTCAGAGATAGGGAAGCAAAGGTCGGAAACAAAAAGCAACCGGGAGAGTATGGTGTCACGAGAAGCCCAGAGGGTGGTAAGATTCAGAAATTGCCAGATGCGCAAAGGCTTACCTGAAGCTAGGAGCTGAATACTGTCCACGGACTGTGGTAGTTAAGAGTATCACTGGGGACCTGGGTGACGACAGGGCCAGCAGAGCAATAGGGCTAAGGTCAAAACCAGTAATGAGGATATAGGAAGAGGAGACAGTGGGCACAGATCACTCTTGGGGAGACTTTAGATGACAGGGGGCAGAGAGAGATTCAACAGCAACCGTGGGGTGTCTTGACCAGAGGCACTTCATTCCATGATTCATCCCTCGTACTTCTCTTGAGTGTATTTTCTGTGTCAGTCACTAAATAGTCACAGAAACAAGCAAGGCGGTACCCTGTCTTGAAGAGCATGTACTCTGCACTGATTTTTCTGAGTATAGTTGACACACAGTGTTACCTTAGTTTCAGGTGTGCAACATGGTGATTCAACTTCTCTGTACCTCATGCTGTGCTCACCACAAGTGTAGCTACCATCTGTCTCCATACGACGCTATTAGAATATCATTCATTAAATTCCCTATGCTGTATCTTTTATTCCCACGACCTATTCATTCCATATCTGGAAACCTGTACCTCCCACTCCCCTTCACCTATATCACGCCCCTTCCCTCTAGCGACATTCAGTTTGTTCTCTGTGTTTGTAGGCCTGATTCTGCTTTTTATTTGTTTATTCATTTTTTTTCAGATTCCACATATGAGTAAAATCATACAGTATCTCTTTTTCAATCTGACTTATTTCATTTAGCATGATATTATCTAGGTCTATCTATGTTGTCACAAATGGTAAGATTTCATTCTTTTTTTGGCTCAGTAATATTCCATAGTGCATATATATACTACATTTTTTATCCATTTATCTATCAATGGATGCTTAGGTTGCTTCCCTATCTTGGCTATTGTAAATAATGCTGCAAAAAACATAAGGGTGCATATATCTTTTCAAATTAGTGTTTTTTATTTCTTTGGGTAAACACCCGGTAATGGAACCATTGGAACATATGGCTCTATTTTTAATTTTTTGAAGACCCTCCATACCGTTTTCCGTAGTGGCTGTACCAACTCACATTCCCACCAACCGTGCATGAGAGTTCCTTTTTCCTCCACATCCTTGCCAACATCTGTTATCTTTTGTCCTTTTTATTTTAGCCATCCTGACAGGTATAAGGTGATATCTCATTGTGGTTTTGATTTGCATTTCCCTGATGATTAGTGATGTTAAGCATCTTTTCATGTGTCTGTTTACCATCTGTATGTCTTCTTTGGGAAAATGTCTATTCAAGTCCTCTGTACATTTTTAAATTAGATTGTTTTCTGGGTGTTGAGTTGTACATGTTCTTTATATATTTTGGATATTAACCCCTTATCAGATATATCATTTGCAAATATCTTCTCCCATTCAGTAGATTGTCTTTTTGTTGTGGTGATGGTTTCCTTTGCTGTGCAAAAGCTTTTTATTTTGATGTAGTCTTAATAGTTTATTTTTGCTTTTGTTTTCTTTGCCTTAGGAGACATATCTAGAAAATTGTTGCTATGAATGATTTCAGAGAAATTACTGCCTGTGTTCTCTTCTGAGATTTTTTTGGTTTCAGGTCTTGCATTTAGGTTTTTAATTCATTTTAAGTTTATTTTTGTGTATTGTGTTAGAAAGTGGTCCAGTTTCATTCTCTTACATGTAGCTGTCCAGTTTTCCCAGCAAATTTATTGAAGAGGCTGTTTTTTCCCCATTCTATATTCTTGCCTCCTCTGTCATAGATTAATTGACCACATAAGCATGGCTCTATTTCTGGGCTCTCTATTCTGTTCCATTGATCTGTGTGTCTGTTTTTGTGCCAGTACCATACTGTTTTGATTATTACAACTTTGTCGTATGTCTTGAAATCTGGAATTGTGATACTTCCAGTTTTTTCTTCTTCTTTCTCAAGATTGCTTTGACTTGGAGTGATTCTCAATCTCTTTTCCCTGGAATCCTGGGTTCTAGAGACACCAGAGGGAAGCTGAGCTGAGCTGGTGGGACTCTGCGACACTTCCCTCCTGTATCAGCCCTGCACTTATCTTTTTCATGAGCTTCCACCTTTAAAATATTCTTCACAGGGGTACCTGGCAGCCTCAGTAGGAAGAGCAGGTGATTCTTGATCTCAGGGTCATGAATTCGAGCCCCAGGTTGGGTGTAGAGATTACCCAAATAAATAAAACTTATAAAAGTATAT
The DNA here is from genome assembly GCF_009762305.2 of Zalophus californianus. Lineage (NCBI taxonomy): Eukaryota > Metazoa > Chordata > Mammalia > Carnivora > Otariidae > Zalophus > Zalophus californianus. The sequence continues at coordinate 104,212,034 of NC_045599.1, forward strand.
ATTCTTTACCAAAAAAAAAAAAAAATGCGTTCTATTCCTAAGGGGAAAAGTTTATAAAGTAGTGATCTAAAGGATATAGCATTCCAGACCAGGTGTTGGCAAACTATTTCCATAAAGGAACAGATAGCAAATATTTTTGACGTTGTGGATCATAGGTTATATGGCTGTGAAAGCCCGTCACCTCTCATCCTCCCTTGGAGGTCGCTAAAATTAGTCTTTTCCTCAACTTCACCTTACCATATTTACCTTTTCTTAATCTACCGTCCATTTTGGTTTTCCTCTCAATTTAAAAGAAAGAAGTTAAAAAAGATCATCCCTCAAACCAAGCAAAAATAACCCTTAGAAATGTTGGCTGAAGACACACTGCCCTCATCAAAGCACAATATTCATGGAATGAGTTTTCATTAATGGTGCTTTGGAGAGGCATCAGCCTTGAGAATTTTGATATGATGAGCCCCATGTCATACCAGAAATCAGGAAACAGAAAAACAAGGCTCCATAAGCCAGGCCCTGCCCAGGACAGAGGCTGCCAGCTCCGTGGGAGGGAACCTGGAGGTGATGGGAAATCCATGTCAGTCATGTCAGCTCAGAGCCCAGCGGGCCGCACTCTGGAGCTGAGTAATAACATGACTAAAGTCCGGGGAAGGAGGCCTTCCATACGCAGAGCAGAATCACCCTGTTGCCTTGTCTTGGAAAATAGAGGGACGGATAGAGTCCAGGAATGGGCCATTTGGAATCAGGCCGATAGACACGGACACCTGTTGGCTTGGCTTTCACAGCCTATGCAGGCTGGCCGGGGGAGGGGGTGGGGGACCATCCCCAATATTATCCTGGCTGACTTGGTGCTGATGACTCATATTCCTCTACTAGAACAGCTTTAGGAAAGCCTTTACAGAACGCTTGGCCTAAAATGATAAAATACAAAAAATCGGTCTAAAAACAAAAGCTGAGCCATGGGAGTGCCAGAACCTATACCAGGCACCTTCAAGGGCACTGGATTTGGAGTTAATTTGCTTCAGAACCAGCAGGAAGGGAACAAGTTTTGATTGAGGGGGATGATTTTAGAGCTTAGGGCACAGACTGTAGTCGTGTATGGCTGGACCGGCTGAGGGGCAGGTAAAAAGGTAGACAGAATAGAGGGGAAGGGCAGGAGATGAAGGAGAGGATCACTACCAAGACGCTCTTTTCCTGGGCCACGGGAAGTAGGAAGAGACCTGTACATGCCACTCATAGGCCCCCAGCTTCCATCTTGAACATGCCTAGGGACTCCCCCACTTTTGATACAAGAATGGCTTCTGGCAACATTAAAATTCCCACCCACACTTTCGGGGACTCTGATGCAGGATGGAACCTCAGAGTCTTCCCTTTTCAACATGCAGCTAGCCATTCTGAATAACACTTCCTTCCAGGTCACGACAACTGAGTTTGGAATCAGCCATTATGCTCTACCAGGCTTCCCTTGGTTCATTGAACACAGGCACTTGGATCTGGGGATGCTGAGTGTGAGTGTGCCCTCAATAGACCGAAGAAGGAAAATACTGCCTCTCTCTGAAAATAGTGTGATTTCTAACGTGTAATGTTTTACAAAGTTATTTCTCATTTGATCCTCATGAACTGATGAGGTAAGCAAGGCATGAATTATGGGCCCCATTCTACAGATGAGGCACTGAGCCTCCCAATGACATTGGCCCAAGGTCACATGGCTAATAAATGACAGGCGAGACCTTCTGATCCCTTATCCATTATATTTTCTCTCCACTCCAGTACTTACCACACCCCCACCCAGAATCCTTATGATTGGCGGATTGAGGCCACAGAGTTAGCAGGTAGCTGACTTGGGTTGCAGTTGGCCCTGTGACTTTTAAACTTATTAATATCACATTTTAATGTAGCAGTGGCAGGTTAGAGTCACCTAGGCTTCTTGTCTAAAATACAGATTCCCTGGCTCCAGTCTAAATTTGTCCAATCAGAACCTTTGGGTGAGGGGGCGGGGCTGGGAATCTGCAATTTTATAAAAGCTCCCCAGGTGATTTGATGCTGAAAAGTTTGTGCATTGGGGCAATAAATTAAGCAAAATAAGTTCAAAATCAACTCTCAGCTCTTCCTGGATTTATTACCCCAGGAATGGCTCACTGGGCACTTAGATTCTGCCCCCACTTCCATGCCCATCCCCAGCTCTGCGATTTCCCATAGTTTTGTTCGGGAGCAGCATCTCTTAGGGAAGAGAGAGGCAATATAACTGGAGTCAGTCTTTCAATTTGGGAGTGCCTCTGATGGTTTTTGTATAAGAAGATCAAAATTCTTTTCTCCTTCTCCCACCCCAAATCATGGATTGTGGGTCAGAAATCCTCGAGGGTAAGGGTATGGTTTTGAAGGCTGATTAAAAAAAAAAAAAAATCTTGACTTTCACAAACCATATAAGAGTGCTTCCAACACCCACCTGGCGTGATTGCTCATTCTGTGAGGGTTCTGCATGGAAAAGATCAGCCCGCTCTCCAAATACAATCTCAAGATACAAAGGACTCTGCAATGGCTTCACGTATTTGTACACAGTGCAGTGGAGCTTCTGGTATTTTTATTACCCATCAGAAGAGGCCTGTCACAGGCAGCCATCTGCTTGAGTCACTGCTGGGCTGCAGCGGCCGTGGCTTCAAAGAAGGAACACAAATCAAAGTCCCGGCTCAGGGAAAAGGCCCAGACCGGGGAGCCACCCGTGCCCTGCGAGTGACATCCTTTCGTGTCCCGAAGCATCCAGTCGCGCTCAACGTCAGGAAAACTTACCTACACGCTTGGATCCTTAAAGAGAATGAGTGGCTGTGCCATCAGGTGGAAGCTATTATATTTGTGCTCGTGGAGATGTTCAATATTTCAAAGTGGTCTCCGCAGTCCCATTAAAATTATAGACTTTTTTCCTCCCACTGCTGCTTCTCCACATTCTAATACAGGCTTCTGAAAGAAAAAAAAAATGTGAGTGAGCTAGCATGGGATTTTTCTCCAGAGAGTCAAAGAAATTTGGACTCTGATTATTGGCCTTACATCCAAGGAATCATCTTTATTTTTTTCCCTATTTTCTTTTTTTTAATCAATGTACAAAATCCTTTCATGCAGTTAGAAAGCTTTCTGAATCGGAAATTATTGTTTGACTACCAAGTTAATAAAATGTTTCGAACTCTTTATTCCACATCTAATCCTGACACCAGAGGTTTAGGGAGCAGAAAGGAAAGATTGCCAAACCCAAGACTCACCCTGTATACTCTGCACCAATGAAGATCCATAGCCTAAAATAAAGGCTGTAAGAAAACAAGATTTTTTTTTTTTTAATCATAATTCAACCAGCTCCAAGGAGAACGGTGTTTGGAGTTGCGGGGTCACCAAAGAAAATAGACTAGGAAAAAATTATTTTGAGATCTGGAAACAATGATGAGTTAACCCTTCCCCTACTCTCCAAAAAAATGGGGTGGATAAAGAAGAAATGGCTGGCTGTCGACAAGAAGGCAGGCAAGCTTTACAAATGCACAGTCTTGCCATAGAGAATGGTGATGATCACAGAGGGTCCTTAATCCATCGTGTAAATGTTACTTGGCATTTGTGCTGGGTAAATCAAGGACAAAATAGGTGAGGGAATGTAAAAGCTATTTCTCTGGAAAACGATCCCAGATTTATGGGAGGAGGTCAAAGAACCAGAAGAGGGTAGGCCCACTTCGGGGAAAGGGCTAGCCCTGTGTTGGAAAACACACCACTGACAGAATTTGTTCTCAGGCCAAACTCAATGGCTGAGCTAGCATCAGTAGTGGGGACTGCTGTCTTCCCTGCTTCTCCAGCCATCACAGCTAGAGGAGATCAAGGTGCTTCACATTTGCGTGGCCGTATCCCTGAAACCTTGGTACAGCCAGAGAAGTTTTCTATTTCTCTGTTTTCCTTAAAAAAAAAAAAAAAAAAAAAAATCTAAGTCTATCTGAGCTAACATCTAGATTTAATCATTTATTAATATTATTATTATTTCTTTATGGTAATCACCAAGAAGCAAAAGATTCTAAGTGCAAAATATCAATTGTGCAATCTTAACTGTTTTCAAAGGAAGATAAAATAAATGTCAGGTCCAACAAGGTCATGTGCCCTTCAGCAAATAATTGCCTCCATGAGCCTCTTTTGATGTATTGAAACTGAAGTAAATTGTTAATGCCTTTCATTTACGGAGGGGAGCTCATGCCTCTGCAACATTATATAGTTTAGAGTCTAAAGCAAGCCCCCCAGGCATTAGTCACTCTTTCTGGGCAATCATCTAAAAATAAGGATAAATAACAGATGGCCTTTCCAGCTACCCTCTGTAGAACATTGAAAATGGGGTGATGAAGGTGCCTTCTAACATCACTTCCATGGACTCTCTGGGGCTCTTCCTTTTCTCCTCCAAACTCTCATGGTTTGGGGGAAGGAAGAACCTTGTATTTAAGGCTAAAGAAATTGGGCTATGTTTCCTGACTCATAGCTTAATCAAGACTCTTTGGTTCTGTGTAAACAGAAACCCACTCAGACCAAAATAAAATACAGGGAGTTTATGATAGGGGTGTAAGAGGGACACACATGGGCTTAGTGGAAACAGCAAGTGGAAAGCCATTGGAAACCATAGTTACTGTCCCCAGGATGCCACATTTTCTTGTGTCTGTACCCATCCACCATGGCCAAAGATGGCTGCTCTAGAGCCTTCAATTTCAAGTAACCAGCAGAGACTGTCTAGTGCCTTTTAGCAGCAATTCTAAATTCTCTGGAGAGGAAATATGATGGGCTAAGGTGAGAACTGGTGTCCACCTCTGTTCCAATATCTAGGACAAAGCAGCAGGGTCAAGAATAGTACAAATATGGCTGCCAGGACCTGCCACTGTAATATGTAGGAGTGCTCAAGAATGGGGGACTATGGGGTAGGTAGCACCCCTGGACGCACCTGCTACCACCTATCATTAACTTCTTTCCTTCAACAGTTTATGTTGCAATCTGCCAGTGACTTATACTTTCTGAGAAGCCCTGATTTCTAGTCAAGAAGCTGACAGTTGAGTGAGGGACCAACATAGACTGGTAAATACAAAATTCAGTCAGTGTGCTAAGTCAGTGACTGAAATCAATGGAGAGCAGGGTCTCTCAACCTCAGCCCTCTTGACATTTTAGGCTGATTAATTCTTGGCTGTGGGGGAAGGAGGGTTTCCTATGCATTATAGGATACTCAGAGTATTCTTGCCTTCTACTCACCAAATGCCAATAGCGCCCTGCCCCCGCACCAGTTGTGACAACTAAAAATGTCTCCATAGATTGCCAAATGTCCCCTGGGGACAGGGCACTTTTGCCCTCTGTTGGGAATCACTACACAGAGCAACATGAGATCATAGAAGGGGACACCAAAATCAGGCCTGGAGATCCAGAAAAGCTACCTGGAGGATGAGGTGTTGAAGTTTTGAGGGGCAGTTAGGAATTAACCACAAAAATTAGGGCTTCAGAGTTGGGGAATGGCAGAGGGAACCCAGGTGTGTTACTTAGGAGACTAACACTTCAAAGTCTGGCTGGATACATGGTGTATAGAGTTCTGTGGCCCATGATTTTTAGACCCTTTTCTGGGAAGTTCTAATACATTTTGTTTACACAATACATTCTAGTATAGTAGAGGCTCTGAGAAGTCCTAGAATCAGACAGTCTTTTAAGCTTTGTAGCGCTCTTTCATAAAGAGCGTGGGCTTTGGAAGCAGAGTCCCAGGATCCGAATCTTAGTCCTACCACGTACCAGCTGCATGTCATTGAAAAGGTTACTTTTCAAAATTTGGATTGCTTACCTGTAAGAATGAGTTGATCCTATCAGGACCTATATCACAGGGTTGCCAAAAGGATTAATTGAGATAGTATGTCTAAGTCACCTTGCACAGTTCTTGTCTTGTAAGAGGTGCTCAGCACGTGTTACATGTTTTTTAAACGTTGCGTTTCCCCAAAAGATTTTGACCACAGAATCCAGTTTTAATTTTGAGCAACACAGTTTGTGGAAAGCTCAACAGTGGAATGTGAGCCACTTACCTACCAAAGTCTAACCTTTTTAATCTCCAACACACAGGACCTGTTGCAGGATTTCCTCTCCTTCTGTGCCTGAGGTTCTTGGTCACACCACTTTGAAGAATGAAGAGGTAGACCAGACGGAGTGGTGGGCAGCAAAGCAAGGTTTATTGAGTGATGGTATAGTGATATACAAGGGTCCCAAAGAGGGAGGGGACTCAAGAGGGTTGACACTGGAGTTTCTAAATCTAGGGGTTTTTATGGTTTGTTGGTGGGCTGTTTTAATCTGATTAACCCTCCCTGCGCCTGTCATCCAATCAGGTTTTCGTCGTCTATATATCACTTGGGAAAGCGTGGCGGGCTCCTTTCAGGGCGGTGTAAAATCCTTTTAAGGGTGGTTTCCTCTTAGGGTGGGGGGCCCCCTTGTCCCTGCTTGCCTTTCTTCCAACTATCCTTCAAACCTACCTGACTTTCTGGAGGATCGTGAGGATGAAACAGGATAGCATATGAATGAAAAAGGGCTAGGGAAAGACCCTTGCAGGGATTGCTAGCTGATTGTCCTATTGTTTTGAACAATGCCCTTGGCATATATTGCCCTGCAGACTAATCTAATCAGATTTGGGCTCCTTTGAAGGAACAGTTCCTGAGGTCAGTGATTTGTGTTCTGACTCTGGGAGGCCTCCTCCCAGCTATCTCCCTTCCTAACTCTCCCACAAGGTAGCAGTCCACAGTTTAGCCTGTATCTTCCTTGAATCCCGGACTCTTCCCAGTTGCATTTCACCACTACCTCCACTGCTTTTGAGAGCACCCTGAGGCTTGGATGCCACACTTCATTGCGAAGTTGTTACCTTTGGGGAAAAGATTAGGTGCTATCTGTTGTATAGGCTGTTTCTCCCCCAGGCAGAATTTTGGAACCAGGGCTATGGAGCTGGGAGCAGAGACAAAGTCATGCTTCCTTTGGAATAACAATCCCACTTTGAAAACTGAACACTCAGTGGAGGAGGTGCAGTAACCTGAGGTCTTCTCAGCTTGCTTCTCTTGACATGATACCCCAACTTATGATCCGGGACAAGGGAGATCACTGTTGCAGGAATTCTTTGCCTTTAGTGCCCGCGGCTCTTGGTCACACCGCTTTGGAGAATGAAGTGGTCGACCAGATGAAGAGTAGTAGGCAGCAAAACAAAGTTTATTGGCAATAATATAAAGCTTCCAGAAAGGGAGGGTGGCTGAGAGGGTTGTCCTTGGAATTTCTAAGTTTAGGGGTTTTTATGAGCTCTTTTGGTGAACTATCTTAAGCAATCAGGTGTGCTGAGTCATGCCAAGCAGGGCTTTGGTCACATACCTGTCTACCTATTAGCTTAATGTCCATGTGCTAATGGTCTTTTTTGCTGACATCTTGGGGCTTATGTCTTAACTGCCCCTTGCTTGTGATATTGACAAATGCTTTGCGGTTAATTGCCTTATTTTTTTAGGACTTTTTGCAGAAGTCATTTCTGCAAAGCCTGCAAAACAGAATGCTAGTGTGATCCTGTCTAAGCTGCAAAACAGGATGTTAGTGTTGTTTTATCTTAGCTGTCCTGACTCCATATTTTCTTGTTGGGGACCCTGGCCCTGACCATCTAACTGTTCAACTAACTCCTAACACCAGAGCACCAGGATTCTCAGCACAGCATGCCCAAGCTGGAGCCTTATTCCACAGATGGGGATAAGCAGAAGGGAGCCTCTACCTCTAGACCACACTGGGCTGGGACTTAGCAGGTCACTGGAGACAGGATGAGAAATGTAGATTTCCTGCTCTTCCTGGGAAGGAAGCCCTCCACGTGGAAGCTGGGGGTAGGAGTCCTACTGAAGCGGGAGAGTGAGGGTCTTGTCTCGTGGCATCGAAGAATGAATCTCATGGACAAAGGAGAGTGAGTAAAGCAATGGAGTTTTGTTAAGCAAGGATACAGAAAACGCTCTCAGGAGTGAGAAGGCTCCTGACAGGATTGCCAACGTGGGCCTCCACTGACAAGTCTTTTATTTAGAGCTGACCAGGAAACTTGTGGCTGTATCCTTCCTGTGATGTCTTGGTTTGAGTAAGGGCTGGTGATAACATCTTTAATGGCTTCTTCTTTGCAGTCAGGTTATTCTTTGTGGGTCACAGTGTGACTGCCATAAAAAGACCCACCTCTGACGCCCAGGGCAGGGTTGTCTTGTTCGTTCCCTTATCTCTGGTTTCCTTACACCTCAGCATTCCTGGGTTTCTGGTGAGCCTGATCACCTAGCCTCCTACCTGTCTCCCCTACCTTGCCTTTCCTGTCCCTTACTCACTGTTCTTGGCTGCACCAGTCAGGAGTGAAGTCCCACTGAGTTTGGAATGGGGATGAAGAGAGTGGTTTTGTTACAAATACCACAGATTCTCACTTTTCTTACAAAATTTTCATAGGTTTTTTTTTTTTTTTTTTGAACAGATGTGTCTTCATTTGCTATATGCTCTTAGGACCATTTCCAGAGGCTTTACATAGTTGTTTCTAATAACTTTCACCAGTTCCACTGGGTAGAGGGTTCACAAAACTCCTCAAACCGTCATTCCAGAAATTGATATCATTGCATTTCAGATATTTGTATTTAATGGGTTTGTATCAGGGACACATGATGCTCCTGATCCTTAGAGGGTGATTAGGCTGGTTTTCAAAAAAGGACAGATTCTATTCTATTCTGTTTTAAATCTAATGTTTACTAGTAAGAACTAGGGATCTGAATATTTTTTGCCTGGTTAGTGAGATATCTGGTTCTACTAGCAGTTTATTCATTCATTCAGCAAATTCATGTCTAATGTCCGGCAATCCCCAGCATTGTTCTAAGTGCTTATGACACTGAGTTAAAACAAAACAAAACAAAACAAAACAACAACAACAAAAACCAAGTTCTTTTCTCCCATTGGTGCTTGAAATCTAGTGGGTACAGACAGACAATAAACAAGGAGAGAGATACCTAGACAAGGTAATGAGAGATTACGGTAAGTGCTATGAAGGCAGTAGAATCACCTGATAAATGCGAGGCTGTCTAACTAAGGCCATGAATCAGAGCTGAGACTGGAAAGATGAGAAGGAGCCAGTCATGCAAGGCCAAGAAAAAGCATTTCGGGTAGAGGAAACAATGAATGCAAAGACCTGAGTCAGGCGTGAGTATGGCATGTTCAAGGAATAGAAACAAGACTAGTGTGGCTGGAGGAATAAAGGGGAGGATGGAATGAGAAATGAGAAGGGTCTGGGGGAGCAAGCAGCAGCCAGATCGGGTAGACTCGTAGGCCAGGGTACTGAGGTTTGAGTTTATTCTCAGGGCAGTGGGAGACCATCAAAAGGTTTTAGGCAGAGGAGTGGTGGCAGTCCATGAGGGATGCTGTGGGAAGCCGGCTTCAAAGGTTTAAAATCAGACTGTCCAACAGTGACCTCTACGCTCAGCCAATATTCCCTGTAAGTTTTTAGAGGTTCTTGACTCTTTCCTAAACATCCTTCTGTCTAACACCATCAGCACAAGAGACACATTTGACTTCTCCAGTTTCAACCTCCCACCATAATTCTGCCATGGGTTCCTCTCTACTCTCAGGAAAAGAATGGCAGGGATGTATGCCTCTATTTCTGTGAACTTGTCCTGTGTAATTCGGTTGTCTTTCCCCTCTACTTTTTACACCTGTAGGTATTCCCGCCTGTGAAGCAACTTCAAAATCTATGATTACACAATGCCTTCCTGCCCCTCTTCTGATGTACAGATGCTTTATCTTAATTTCCCAATGATCACTGGAGGCTAGAAGTTCCCTAACACCCTGGCTGAGTTTCCCTGACTCTCCCAAGACCCTAAGTCAAGTAGTAAATTCTGTGAAAACAAACACTTTAAGTGCTCCCGATGGAGCACTGGATTTAAACAACACTGCGTTCCTTCTGCAAGGAAACACATCTTCTTTACAGCTTCAGATTTTCCTTTATATGGTTTTCTTAAAGAAAGGCATGCCCTGGGCAGTATGTTCTCCTGACTCAATCCTGTGATGACGGTTTGTGGTAATGGAGGCTTCAGAGTGTGGTTGAGAGTGTGGCCTTGGATTCTTGGGTCTGAGCTCTGGCTTAATGATGTCACAGTAGGTCTTTGGACAAGTTGACTTCTTTAAGATGCCCATGCTTCATCTTTAAAATAGGGATAAAATAGGATAAAGTAGCACTGGCCTCATAGGGCTATTGTGGGCATCAGATAATACGATGTCTTGTCCGTATCAAGCACTCCGTTGGTGTTGGTATAGCCTCACATAAAAAAAAAAAAAAAAGTGACTAGATCAGTTTATTGACATAAAAAGACTCATGATGTGGGGAGAGAGAGACAGAGAGAGAGCGTGTGCACAATTACCACCCTCTATCCTGATTGATCTCATGGCTCTTTCAGGAACTAGGGCACAGAGTTGGAGGGCAGATGCTGAGGTTGATGAGAACTGAGGATTAGAGAGGCTTCCAAAAGCTTTGAAATACAGTCTTACCTCAATCCCTCAGCAGCTGCCTGAGCTGAACAATGTAGCTCATCCACTCTATCTAGAAAACCTCACTCTGGCTGGATTCACCACCCAGAAGGGGTAGACTACATGGGTGGGTTGGCTGTCTAGATATAGGCTGATATGTATTCATTAGTCTCTCTAAGGAATATCCTCAACTGACAAGTTTGATAGTGAAATTTGGAAATTATAATAAAGAAACAGCACAGAGAGGTAGAAAAAACAATGGATTTGTGATCAGGGGGCTTGAGTCTTAGTCCTGCTTCAGGTATCAGCAGGCTGGAAGATTCTGGAAAACTCTCCCCCTGTTTGTTGGTTTTCTCATCTGAATGATGAGTAGGTGAGATAGATGATCTTGAAAGACACCTCTTAAAGTTGTGATATGGTAAAAACATAGTTGTTCCTGTTTTCCCAAATTCCCTAGCAGAGGGGAGCCTCGGTGGCTCAGTCGGTTAAGCGTCTGCCTTTGGCTTGGATCATGATCCCAGGGTCCTGGGATGGAGCCCCATGTCGGGCTCCTGCTCAGCGAGGGGCCTGCTTCTCCCTCTCCTTCTGCCCCTTCCCCTGCTTGTGCTCTCTCTCAAATAAATAAATAAAATCTTTAAAAAAAACCAAAAATAAATTCCCTAGCAGAGGGAGTGGAGGAGGGGAATTGGGTCCCCTACAACAGGAAGCAACAGGAAACAGTTATGCAGAGCGTTGGAATTACCACCTCACTACTTGTGTTCACCTTAGAAATAAGCTGACTAAAATAGTTAACATAAACTAGAATGGCTAAAATGAAAAAGAAGCAATACCAAATGCTAGGAAGGATGTGGAAAGACTGACACTCTTGTGTACTGCCGGTGGGAGTGTCATCGGTAACACCGTCTGGAAAACTGGCATATCTGCTAAAGCTGAACCATACACTTACTTAATAAACCCAAGAGTTTTACGCCTCCAATTATCCCCAACAAAAATGCCCAACTTTATGCACCAAAAGACATGTACAAGCGTGTTCAGGGCAGCACTACATGCAATTCCCCAAACCTGGAAATGGCTCACACGCCTGCCTGGAGTCGAGGGGATACCTGAATCCTGATATAGTCACAGTCACGGGATGAAAGGAACTGCCACAGCAGGTGATACCGTGAACGACCCTCACAAACACGTTGGGCAAAAGAAGTCAGACACAAAATACCTTTTCACTGATTCCATTTATACAAAGTTTAAAGACACTCTAAACAACTGTGTTGGAAGTCAGGAAAGCTGACCCTCTGGGGGGGGCCGGTGTGATTGGTAGGGGGTATGTGAAGCCTCCTGCAGTACCAGTAATATTGTGTGGTGTGGGTGCTGGTTACACAGGGGGGTTTGCTTTGTGACTATTAACTGAGCTATTTTTGATTTGGATATATGTTATACTTCAATAAGTTTGCCAAAAACAAAAAAAGCTCACATATGCAAATCATTCCTGAGTTCAGGTCCCCTCTGAGGAAAGAGAAGAGCCATATTCTTGCAGCAGGTATCTATATGGCTCAATCTTGGAGTGTAAGAAGAAAAAAAAAAGCCACTTTATGTTTTCTCAACTGAACTTCGTTTGTATTCTGGGTCCCTCTTCTCACCTTGCCCCCAGTACATGTCTCATTCTACTAGCGGGGGAAGCAAGATCGGTCAAGCCTGCCTCTCCCTCCACACTTGGTCTCCCCTGGCTTGTGTCTGAGCGTCGGGTGTCTTGCACAAGCCAGACTGGAGCTGGGGAGGGCCGATCCTGACCCAGGTGACGTCCACCGAGAGGGCCCTGTTCTCATCGGTCTCTGGTGACTTGCCCGCACAGATGACTGCACTGTCCTCTTGTTCTCATTGTAAGACCTCCCAGCATCACCCCGTGAACTCAAAACCAAGACCTACTTGTGCATTCTTCTGAAGCAGTCAGAGCTGCACAGCTCTCCACATGTGAGGGGAAGCCGGAGAGAAAAGATGGTCGTTACAGAAGATACTGGGGGAAACATGAGACAGTATCTCCTCACATTTTCATCTGATAAATATGGTGTTCCTCTTGACAGCCGGTATCATCTATTTTGTGAGTCGATTTCCCAAAGGAGGAGGAACAGAAGGTGGGATGGGGTAGAAGGAGAGGGCAAGATAGAGGGTTGGTGAGTTTCACTCCCTAGGACTGCTGTGACAAATCCTCGTCAAGGGAGGACCTAAAGCAAATTTTATTCTCTCACCGTTCTGGAGGTTAGAAGTCTGAAATCAAGGTGTGGGTAAGATTGGTTCCTTCTGGAGGGCTCTGAGGGCACTCTCCTAGCTTTTGGTGATTGCTGGCAATCCTTGGCATTCCTTGGCTTGTAGATGCATCACTATGATCTCTACTTCCATTGTCACATGGCATTTTTCTGTGTGTGTTTGTGTGTGTCTCAAATTTCCCCTTCTTATAAGGGGGCCAGTCATAGATTCGGGTTCACTTGAATTTAGTACGACCTCATCTTGACTTAATTACATCTGTGTATTAGTTTGCTACCAGCTGCTGTAACGAAGTACCCCAAACTGGACGGCTTCAACAACAAGATGCATTGTCTTACAGTTGTAGAACCTGAAGTCCAGAATCACACTATAGACAAGGTTGGTTCCTTATACCAGCCATGAGGGAAAGATCTGTGGGTCTGTTCCAGGTCTCTTTCCCTGGCTTCTTTCAGAGGGCTGTCTTCTCCCTGTGTCTTCACATCATCTTTCTTCATGTATGTCTGCTTCTGTGTCCAAATTTCTCCTTTTGATATGGATACCAGTCATAGTGGAGTAGGGTCTACCCCACTGGCCTTATTTTAACTTAATTATCTCTGTAAAAACCATGTCTTCATTCTGACATACTGGGGGTTTGGACTCCCATATATTTGGTGGGGGGAACAATTTACCCCATAACAATTTACAAAGATCCTATTTCCAAATAAGTTCACGTTCTGGAGTTAGGACTTCAGTGTATCTTTTTGAGGGACACAGTTCAACCTAGAAGAATCAGTTTCCATGAATCCTTGGGAACTACCAGAGTGCTGACATCATCACCCTCACGTCCAGTTCTTGCACACTGTTGACTGAGTGTGTCCTGAGCTACCCAGGCGTCCCCCATGTTTCTCCAACATAGTACTTAGTACATCATATTGAAACCTATGTGAAATCCATTTATGTGTCTATCACCATCCCTTCCCACACCACCCGGGACTATAAGCTCTTCCAAGATGGGGACTCAATCTTATTATTCATCTTTGTATCCCCAGCTCAGGGCCTGGTACAACATAGGTGCCCAATGAGTGCTTGTTGGACAGAACTGAATTGTTTGCCTATCACTCACAACGGTTGTCTTGTTTCATGCTTTGCCATCAGTTGTGAGCAAATAAGCAAGCCAAATATGTTCTTGAGTGATTAGGGAAATCATACAACCACAGGCTGTTAGAATCAGGGGGTAGCCTAGAGATTTTCTAATCTAGGAATAGTAGATGGCCAATATGCACCTCATCATTCCCAGAGGGGCACCTGTGGCAGACATCACTAATCTATGATCGCATTCTTTCCCACTAAGCCTGGATATACCTTCAGAATAGTTCTCAATATGTAACTCCAAAAGGTGAAATCAATTTGCTCTTTCTTGGGAAGTTCAACTCCATTTTTCCCAATAAATGAGAAAATCGAGACCCACAGTAAAGAAATGTGTCCACGCTGATGGTGGCAAGCTAGAGCTGGACCACCATCTTCTAATTCTGAGGGCCACGATTGTTCTGCCCACTCCCACAAGGTTTTCCAGAATGTTCCAGTGAAACGCACGTCATTGACATACTGCTGCATTAAACAACATTGATTCACCCAGTGAGAAAAACTGTTCCTTTATTTTAAAACTTTCGGATTATATCAAAGAAGTTCCACTTTGCTTCTGTTATGTCTTTAACACTCTTATTTTTTAAAGAAAGTGTAGGTTCAAATCCAGAGTCTTCAGTGGGCAATATATCTGGTTAGAATTTCATATCACCTATTATCTTCCTTTTACCTGTACTTATGATTGCCATCCAATTATGACAAACTTTCCACATGTGGCAGCTATGATATTTTCCTTTTTAAACAGATATATTTAAGTTTTTCAAGATTCAGTATAAAGAAAAAATATTAACTAAATAAAATATAGCTAGTACACAAATGTGACCAAAAAACAAAAAGCAAGAAAAAGGAAAGCTTAGGCAATATGGAGTCGCACTGTGCAAGCAGCCTTATTTGGGACACCTCCATACTCTCTTCTCCAGGACAAATAATGCTTTCCCCCCTTTCTTTACCAGAAAAATATTAATTTTTGCATCATCTCCTGCCACTCTTTTAGGTTTTCTTTGTCCCCAGTTTCTTGCTTGCCAGTGCCCAGCCTCCCCAGTTGCTAGACTCTGTCATTTTCAGCATAGCTCCCTCCATCTGCCAAAACCCAATCCCGGCTGCCTCTCTGCGAACCATATGGCCTGGCAGACAAGACGGGCTCAATGTTGATCCAAGAGCTGAAAGCAAATCCAGCTTAACGCCCATCCTCCCTTAGCAGGAAAGGAAGCAAACTTTGTTGTCCTGTCTTTCTTACCCTCAGCTTGAGGGAAGTGGGTCCAAGCTAACCCCTGCCTGCCCTGGATCCCACCGCGTTCTTTCTCCATAGGGACTATTCTTAGACTCTTCTGGGTCTTTTCTTAGAAAGGAGCATTTCGTGTTCCTCAGTGGATGATGGACTAACAAACCTTCCTCTGGTCAGGAGGGAATGGGCCGGCCAGTCTCCCTCACAGTGTAAGGCAGTGAAGCCCACAAAAGCTGGCCACAGGTGAAACGGGGGCCTCGGAGTAGTCCAGGAAGGCTTCTGGGTCTGCACACACAGTCTCTGGGGGCGCCATGCCGGTAAGCCAGGCAGCTGGTCCTGGAGGTCAACATCACCATGTGTCTTCTCTCAGGGACAAGGTGAAGTAAAGCCACCTCAGCCCACTGGAGAAAAGGAAAAGAAGAAAGAGGAAAGAAGGGGCCAAAGGGGAAGATGGAGAGGATCTACCCAAGCCTACTTGTAGAGTTTTCTGAGACCAAACGAAAGGTCTCATGAAAGGACATTCCAAACTATAGTGGATGCGGCTGGCCCATTCACAAAGGCTCCATCCATCCATGATGGTAGGAACAAATGCTGACTGAGCCCCACCGTGCACTGGCTGGCTTTTATTCAACAGGCATGATGAGAGCCTACTATGTGCTAGGTTCTGGAGCTCTAGCAGTGCACAAGACAGGCAAGGTCCTTACCCTCATGGAGCCAACATGGCGGTGTGGTGAGAGTCACAGTAGCACATGGGCACTAGAACCAGAGTGCCTGAGTTTTAAGCCCGCCACCCTGCATCTTGGCTGTGTGAACATGAGTATGCTTTTCTGTAAAATGGGAATAACAAGGGCCCCATTTAAAGGGTTTTGGTAAAGACTGAAAGATATAACTAAAAATGACAGGATGAGCTTGTGATGATTCCTCACTATGGCTTTCATTTGGATTTCCCTAATGTCTGACGAAGTTAAGCATCTTTCTGTGTACTTATTTGCCATCCCAATGTCTTTTTTGGTAACAAGGCCATGCAAATCTTGCGCATTTTTTTTGTCACATTACTAAGCTATAAGAGGTCATTATATAGCTAGATGCAAGTCCTTTATTTATTTATTTTTAAAAGATTTCATTTATTTATTTGAGAGAGACAGTGAGAGAACAAGAGCATGAGCAGGGGGAGGGGCAGAGGGAGAAGGAGTCTCCCCACTGAGCAGGGACCCCGATGCAGGGCTCGATCCTGGGACTCTGGGATCATGACCGGAGCCGAAGGCAGATGCTTAACCAATTGAGCCACCCACACTCCCCTAGATGCAAGTCCCTTATCAGACATATATTATTTCCCCCAGAGGCTTGTCTTTTCATTTTCTTAATGGTGCCTTTCTTAAAACAAAGTTTCTGAATTTTTATGAAGTCCAATTTATTCATTTTTTCCCTTTAAAGTGCTTTCAATAGCATACTGAGGAAGCCTTTGCCTAACTTAGGTTTTACAGTTTCATTGCTTACATTTAGGACTTTGATCCATCTTCAGTTAATTTTTGTGCATGGTGTGAGTTTAAGGTCAAGGTTCAATTTTTTGTACATGAATAATGACAGTGTTTCTAAATCAAATCTCTTTTTAAAGATGAAAAAAAGAGGACCGGGGCGCCTGGATGGCTCAGTTGGTTAAGCGACTGCCTTTGGCTCAGGTCATGATCCTGGAGTCCCAGGATCGAGTCCCACATCGGGCTCTCTGCTCAGCAGGGATCGAGTCCCACATCGGGCTCTCTGCTCAGCAGGGAGTCTGCTTCTCCCTCTGACCCTCTTCCCTCTCATGCTCTCTATCTTTCATTCTCTCTCTCTCAAATAAATAAATAAAATCTTAAAAAAAAAAAAAAAGAAAAAAAGAGGACCAAGGAGGCCAAGTAAGGAGCCCCAAACCACACAGGTTATTAAGATGCTGAGCTACACTTGAGCCCAGATCTCCTGATTCCAAACAAAGTGCCATTTGCGTGCGGCCTCCACCACCTAGGTGCTTACACTATCTTTAAGGGGGCGGTAAAGGCCAGGCTGGGAAGCAAACTGACCTTATTTTGTGTCCTGGTTCCATCACATACTTCAAGCACGTGATGTAGGCCTTCTAAGCCTCCCCTTGTGTATTTACAAAATGGGGCTAATCAGAGTACCTCCAGCATAAGGTTGTGAGGACTAGTTGAAATTATGTGTATAAAGTGCTCAGCATTTAGCGGGTGCGTCATACAAGTCAGTGTGCTGGGATGCCTTTTCTCATATCCTCCACCTTTGTCTTGACTGGAGCCTATACCCAGCCCCTTCTGGGCTTCAGCACACTCCAAACTGGTACAGTAGGAGATTTGGGGTAAGCTGAGAAAAGGGACAGACACTTTCTGCCATAGTAATCCACTGGGATTATACCGCATGAGTTGTTGGACCTGAGCAGCAGGCCAGTATGTTTGTCTAATAGACATTCCACCTTGCGCCTGTTTTAACAACTACTCCCCACCCTGTCTCCCGAGCCCAAGGTGCACAAGATATAGAGATCAAAAGCTATAGTACTGGACCCACTCCAGGATGGCCCCATGCCTCGCCTTCTGGAATTCACACCCTGTGTAATCCCTCCAGTGACCCACTTCCAAATAATAGAAATGATGACAAAGGTGATGGGCTGTCATGTCCCAAATGACATTACAAAAGACTGACACCAGTCTTGCATAAAAGACTCTCTAGCAGGCTTTGCGGAAGCATGTGGCTATGTTCAGAAGGCTCATGTGGCAAAAGAATTGAAGGCAGCCTTCTTCAAACAACCAGCAAGAACCTGAGGATGGCTTTCTGCCTATCAGCTGGCAAGAAACTGAGGCCTTCAGTCCACATGGCCACAGACAGTTGAATTCTGCCGATGGCCATGTGAGCTTGGAAGCAATCTTCCTCCAGTGGAGCCTTGGGAAGAGATTGCAGTCCCCATCGACACCCAGATTTAAGGGTGAGAACTTAGAGCCAGAGGCACCAGCTAAACAGGGCCTGGAACTCGTGACCCACAGAAACTATGAGATAATAAATGTGTGCTTCTTTTTTTTAAGTCACTGAATTTGTGGCAATTTGTTACACAGCAATAGATCAGTGATATGGAAACCAAGAGAAAGAAGCCGCAGAAGCTGGAGAGAAGAGCAAAGGCAGTGAATGGCCCGGGGAAGTAGCAAGAGCCAGCCTCCCTTCATGCACATCCGGAGAGTCTCCCTCCATGCTTTTGTCTGTGCTCAGCGACCCAGATGGAAACTCTAGCAGGCCCATGACTTTCTGGCTAACTCTTGGGTAACGGAAAGTCCTACCACCACCTTAAGTAGCAAAGATGGTCTTGTTTTGGTAGTTACAGCATCTGGTCCCTTGAAATGAGCAAAAGTGGAGTGCAAATGAGACTTATGGTTTCCCTGTGTCCTTTCCCTGTGGTGGGACCAGCCATAGGCCAGCATCCTGCCTCCTGAGTGGGCCATGGGACCAGATTTTCATTCCTTTCTCTACTTCTCTTTCCTCAGCTGACTAACGATGGCCTCTGTTCTCTTCACCACTGCAGTACAGAAAGGGATGTGATGGGGTGGATGGAAGGAAGTAGCAAAGGAGTTACTCATCTGGCACTAAGGGGAGATGACTCTGGGCTCCAGGGGCCAGCAGGGGTTCCACCGGTTCTTTATTTTCTGAGCATGCTTGGGGTTCTTCTGTGTCTGTCCAGTAGGGTCCCCCCGTCCTGCTATTCCCATGATGCAAACAAAATTTCTCCATCATGTGAATGCTCCCCACTTCCCTCCTCAGCTTCAGTTCATTTTCTGAAGGGCCACATCCTGCCAGCTCTCTGTAGGGGTAACTTGCCTTCTAGAAGAAACCCTTTGGGGCAAGATTCCTTTTAAGATAGCCCCATGATAACATTCCTACTGGGGATACTACATGTGATCCCCAGTAGTCACATCCCTGTCACCTGCCAGTGGAGGAGAGAGTAGCTACTCTCCGACATGGCAGCAACTCCATTTCCTTCTACAGTAGAAATTCTTCAGATTTCTCAAGTGTGTATCAACCTTTGGTCTGTCATGCCCACCTCCAACTCCAAGGGACATGCATATATCAGCTGCCAAGTGGTTTTCTGATAAAGGTCTCTTTTTACACTTAAGGTGAAGGGTAGACCCCTCCCCACTTCTCCCTCTGGAAGGTGGGGCTCACCAAGTAGAAGCAGATCAATCCAAAGACAGTTTGTGACAAATTCTTCAAAATTTACTCTTGATCATCTAGTGCACTGAAATTGGTTATTATTATTATTATTATTATTATTATTTTTAAGTAGGCTCCATGCCCAGCGCAGAGTGCAACGTGGAGCCGGGACCCACAACCCTGAGACTAAGACCTGAACTGAGATCAAGAGTCACATGCTTAACCAACCGAGCCATCCAGGCACCCCTGAAATTGGTTATTTTCTTAAAAAAGTTGTGTTTTGGTTTAGTCCCTCATTTTGGAATTTCATATGTATTGTATTGTGGTGCTTCAGCTGAAATGATTCCAATTTAACATCTTATTATACGATATTATTGGTCTGGTGGCCTCTCCAACAACCGTCAGCCTTTCCTCCTTGGCTAACTGGAGTGAACAGACCTAGGGCAATTTGGTTGTTTGGTACAAATCAGATTCTTTTTAGTGTAGCCTTTGGTGGTTAGAGGCAGGAAGAAGTGATATAGCCCTTTTCTTGCAACCTTGCTCCAAGATGGTATCTTGAAGTGAAAGCAAGTCTCAGGTGAAATTCACCAAGCATACAGGGGTATGTATTAGAAGCAGGTAAACGAGTGCTCTTTGTCTTCAGAAAGACTGCACTTTGTCCTCCTCTCCCTGCCTTGGTTCCCTGGCAAGCCCCTTGCAGGAGCAGCTCTCTGTGAAACAGATTTCCTTAAAGCATAATCAGAGGCCTCGTCACCAGGCCAGGTGGTAGGATCCTCCATGGGAAGATGCAGGGCCACAGGGCCCCAGAACTTCCGCCTCTGGTACTGACAGCTGAACATGCTAGTTTCTTCTACCTTATTCATGTACAAGTGGTGCATCCTGCTAGCCCACGCCTAAGTGATCTTAAACGCAGCTTATTTCACCAATAAAAACTTATTCCTAACATTCCTTATGCTAATTAACAAACCAAAGGTATTTATTCAGATAAGGACTCTTCATATACTAATTAACCACTCATTCTTAGAGTGTTGATTGGCATTAACTTGCACACATACACATCACACCACTTATACTGAAGTAGTTTAAGATAAATTACTGGGCACCCAATATACCACTAATAGAACCCTGATTTTATTTGGGTTTCCAAGTATGCAGCCCTGAGAGATGACTCGTGACTGCTTTTGCTAATCCAATCGTGACAGACGCAGCCTCTTTTTGATCAGATATTCACTTTTCCCAGCTTTCTTTGTGGTCATAGGTGACCACGTGATCGAGTGTTGGTCTGTGAAGTAAAAGGGGAAGTGTGCTGAGAAATATTTTCCTCCCTGATAAAAGAGACACATAGGAAGTGCTTCTCTCAGCACCTTATCTGCCTTTGTTTCTGTCTTGAGATGTCATCAGGAGAAAACGTGATGCCTATCACTGAGGCAGCCACTTTGCAATCATGAGGCTTCCAGGACGAGGATGAAAAACTAAAATGCTGAGGATGGCAGAATGGAAAGGCTTGGGTTCTCATGATCTTGCTGAGTTACTGACCATTCCTGGGACTTGTGCCTTTTTTTTTCAGTAAGAAATAAACCTACCTCTGGTTTTAGTCATTCAAGTGTCAGTTAGGTTTTCTATTATTTTCAGCCCAAAGTATCCCAGTTGATAAATTTGGCCTGAAACAAACATATAAGAGAAGGACCTTTTCTAATATCTAATTCTCTAAGGTAACACACACACACACACACACACACACACACACACACACACTTCCCTCCCACCCCAGGGCTGGAGACCTATCCTTCTCAAAGAGTTAGTACAAGCCCATCTTTTCAGAGTGTTCTGGACGGTTCTAGCCTCAGTTTCTTCGTCTCTAAAATAACAAGAGTAGCATCTTCCCTAAAGATCTCATGGGCTTAGGATAAAAATTAAATAAGGTAATTTAAATGAGAGAGGATTTGGGACAGAGCTTAAAGGCACATACCCTGGGTTGAAGCCACAGTACATCAAATGAGCAAATTATTTCTCTGTGCCCTAATTTCCTCTTCTGCAAAATGAGGATAAAAAAAATACCTGTTTCAAAGGGCTTTTATTCAAAGGGCTTAATGAGTTAATACATGTAAGGGGCTTACAATAGGAAGCAGCAAAAGTAAGCTCTATGTAAGTATTAGCTGTCGTCATTATCATTATCATTATCATGACATCTGAAAGGGCTTTGAGAAATGTCAGCGCACTCTGTGAAAGCATAAGAGGTCAATGATAACACCAATCACCCCAAGTTAGTAGTAAAGGAATATTAGTGAAAACAACAGGACTTATGATTTCAGGGGGAGAAGAAGAGAAAGGAAGAGATAAACCAAAGAAAGGGAGGAGAAGGGCATGGGAGGGGTTGGGAAGTAAGGGAAGGACGAGGAGAGGAGAGGAAATGCATGGCAGGTGGAATTGCGTGGAGTAGAAATACAGGCTAAGTGACAGAACAGGAAGAAACTGCTCATTTTCCTTTCAGCAGGCATCACTATGACTTTGGGAGAACATTGTTCAAAATGTGCCATTTCCCACAGAGAGTAATGTGGCTTACCCACAATTTCATCAGTTGTACTTGGGCTGCATTAAAAGCATCGAAGCCAGCCCTTCACCTTAGGGCACTGCCATGTGGTGCCCTTATTTCCCTGACAAACAAAAGCATTCCCAGGAAACAGAACAGGGAAGGTAACTGAAATGTCCGTTATAGAGTAAGAAATTCAGAGCTGCTAAGCATTCCACATTTGTGAGATTGCCCTGTGTTTGAGATTCCCATTCTGGTGGTGCCTAAGGGTCCTATTTTTGAACAGAGCATTGGCAGCTCACACACGGAGTCCAGATGCCTCACCTCCTGATCCCTGGTACACATTAAACCAGTAACAAGTGACTTCATTCCCACGTCTAACACCTTAACTGCTCAGCTCCCCTCCTCCCTCAGAAAAACCTATTCCTCATCTCTGCTTCAGTTCCCTGGCTGGAATCTTGACCTCATGGGTCCCGTGCAACCTCCCTCTCTACCTGTTCCCTCCCCGTCAGTGTAAATGCCCCGTAAACATTTTCTATTTTGAAAAATGGACCGATATACTAAAGAACCAAGCAGAACTCTTAGGGTCCTACTAAAGCCTAGCACTTAATAAATATTAGTTATCCTTCATTTCCCTTCTATAAATTAGGTCTTTCATATAACCTCTCTCTCAATCTTTCACGTAGGCAGTGAAGTATAATCTTGAAGGCTAGCGGCTTTGGACACTACAGACGGGAAAAATCATCAGCAAGTGGATTCTAATTTCATAAATCATTGATCGCCTTATTTTTAAAATAAAATGGGTTGTTGAAGGAATCTACTATTCAACTCATAGAATCAAATTCAAGAGTTCTACTATCAGTTAGGATATAGGGATCCTCCTGTTCCCTAGCAACAACAAAAAACCACATCAACAGACTGACAACAAAAGGAGAAGGGCTTTTTTAGAGAAGCACAGACCAGAGACCATTTTAATCGCTAGGGGGCGCTGCTTAGGCTAAGGGAGGCTCAAGCCTGCTGCGGCCAGAACGGTTTAGTGGGAGCAAGGAGAAATGAGCCAAGCTTTTCATGGCTCTGCATAGGCTGGCATGGCTGATTGGGATTTGGAAGAGCCACAAACTCAGAGCTAGCCCTCCCCGTCTACCAATTTCCCCCGCAGGCATTTTATTCAAGAAGTGGAATCGTCAAAAAGCCTGGAATAGGTGTGGAAAGCACAGAGATCGCAAAGTCTCGTGGTGCTTAAATCCTAAAACCCTGCGGAAGGGAGGGGCCTGATCTCCCTTTAGACGTTTACACCAGAGGATAAGGAGAACTAATTCTCCTGGCCAGGCAGCCCCAGTCCAGCTCAACAGCTAATTAGCTGGATGAGTTCAGCCCCTAATAATAGCTGCATATCAGACAAAAGGGTGAGCGCTTTCTGGAAGCCATGATAATCCCCCTTCAGTCTCTGCTGGTCTTTTACACAGTGTCTAAAATATAATAAAAAATTACGACGTGATGAAGCAGGAAAATGTGACCCTCAGTAAAGAGACATGAAACATCAGTAGACTCAGACCCACAGATGATCCATGTGATGAAATTTTCAGAAAAGAACTTATGATTACTATAACTATGAACGAATTTAGAAGAAAGAAGGTTTAAATCGGGTGAGAGATGGAGAATTGTATCAAATAAATGAAAAATATACAAAAGAACCAAATAGAAATTATGTAACTGAAATATTATATTGTGTTACAGGATTTTTTCTCTTAAGTGCTGGCGGTTCTTGGTCATGATGCTTGGAAGAATGAAGAGGTAGACCAGACAGAGTGGTGGGCAGCAAAGCAAGGTTTATTGAGTGACAGTAACGTTATAGAGTGACGGCACAAAGCTCCTGAGGAGGGAGGGGATCCCAGAGGGCTGCCACTGGAGTTTCTAAGGCTTTTAATAGGCTTGTTGGCAAGCTGTTTCAGTGTGATGAACCTTCCCTGTGCCAATCAGGTTTTTGTCATCTATCTATCACGTGAAAAAGGGTGGAGGGCTCCTTCCAGGGTGGTGTAAAATCCTTTTAAAACGTGGTTTCCTCTTAGGGTGGGGCCACTTGTCCCTGCCTGCCTTTCTTAGAACTATCCTTCCTCAATTGGGTGGGCTTAACAGTAAACACACAAACTGTAACAAAGGATTAGCAAACTCAAAGTGAGCCAATAAAGATGATTCAACTAGAGCAGAGAGAAAAATAGATGGAAAAAAAGAACAATATCAAAGACCTGCAGAAATGTATAAACTCAACTAACATAAGTGTAATTGGAATCTCAGAAATAGCGAAGAGAGAAAATAGAGAAGAAAAAATATTTGAAGAGATGGTGGCCCCAAATTTTCCAAAACAGATGAAACACTTTAGCCCACACATTTTAAGAGCATACCAAATACAAAGCAGAATAAATACAAATAACAAACAAAACAACAAACCCCATATATATGATCTCCCCTATTGTTTTTTTCCTCAGAGAGATGAAATGTCTTATATTTTCTTTTAAAAAAATAAATAAAATAAGGTGGATTTTTACTATGTGACCCTTCATTAATTTTTCATGTGAATCATATTGATCTTTGCTCTGAGGTTACACACTTAACTAATTGTTTCTTTTCTTAGTGAACTTGAGAGGGTGTGAATATATATTTTGAACGGGAGCAAGTTCCAAGCTCTGTAGTACAGAAAATAAATTTGTAAACTGCTCTAGTTTCACCTTTGACTTCAGTATATTCTTAAGTGGTGAAAGCAAAAGGACTTGGAAACAGAATGTCAGGGGAGGGGGGTGAAATATTATATTTCTTCAGGGGAGGAATTTGAGACATATTTCAGATGTCTCATATAATTTGTAAGTTCCAAGTGTTTGCTCATTTCAAACAAGAGGCACCTGTCCATGTGCAGGGACACACACACACACACACACACACACACATTGCAGGATCTTTCAAGGTAAACTATCAAATATGTCTTACAACAAATTCTTTCTTGTAAATCAGAACCACTATCAACTTGCAGTTTCTGAAGAGAATTAACTTTCCCTGTCAATCACGTTTTCCGTAAACCCAAGGCTGTCCACACTGGTGTTCTCTGCAGTCAGGAATGGAGTAGATCTGCAAATGAGGTGACCTGCCATTTGGGCAACACATTCGCTGTTGGAATGTGCTTCTTATCTTCCTGGCAAATTCACTGGAGAAACATTTCACCTTGGCCGCTCCACAGCGCACTGCTGTCACTCCAGCTTGGTATGTGTGGAGGAGTCCAAGTGTACTAATGTTTGCCTGAAAACTTGCCCACAGTTCATTACCAGAGAGGCCAGTCTATTTGATCTCAACCAAACTGAGGTTCCGGAAGCATTCATTTTGCAATGAGTCCAAATTTTCTGTGTCATTGACCCTATTCCTCTCAGAGAACCAAAGTGGAGAAAGCTTAGCTGTTTATAAACATAGCATATAAATTAATCATGATTTAAGTCCTGAAGTTTTTTTTTTTCCAATAGTAAAAAGGTCAAAACAAATGCCATGACACAGCCTGTCTTTCTATAATGAACAGCTGCTTCCCTAAAAAAAGTTGCACTAACAAAATCCACCCTATAATAATTTCCATCATTTATTGACTGCTTCTTGTGTGCTAGGCATTGTGTTAGGGCCTCCCAAGATGACTTCATGGACTTTTCATAATCTTATGAGATGAACATTACTATTTTCCTCATTTTACAAATGAAGAAACTGAGGTGGAGAGCTTAAGTCATTTTTATACTATTCTCAATGGGACCTGGATTCAAATTCTAATTCAAGGAAGCCTAATTCATAGGGCTTTTTCTTAACCACGATTTTATTTAAAACAAACAAGCAAGTTGTAATTGGAGAAAAAGAGATTAGGAGTTAGTTTCTTTTGCAAGATTTTATCATCATTGCTGTCCATCATTAGGACAACAATGAAACAAATTGTAGTAGAATTTGCAACTGTAGATGGCCAACAACCCACACTGAGAAACTCACTGAGCTGACAGGTAGCAATGTGCTTCCCTGCCTGGGGAGATCAGCTTTTCTCATCCAAGTGGTGCAGGTTCCCCGTGATTGTATCAGAACACTAATGTTCTGCACAGGTAAAACTGTGCACTCTAAGTGATCAATGCCACCACATTTCGTTTGCATTATGCAAACTCAAGCTGTGGGGAAATATCTGTAAATAGAAGGTAGAAGAATTTCAAGTATGAATGGTTTAGATGCTTTTAAGGAGCCCCATGTTTATTTCTTGCCATGTCTGGATCCTGAGCTTCATGATGTAGGGAATAAAGTGCGGAGTTCATTGTAATGACTTTTTCTCTCATAGTCTGCAATTAGCAGAGAATCTGGGGCATTTTGTGTCCTGGGAAATAGCCACGGCCTTGTAGCCTTTTCCTTGTGTCTCATACCCCACTAAAGAGTTGGATGGAAACTCAGTGTATTAGTCAGATTTCTGCTGTGACAATGCCGTGTAACAAACAATCTACACCCTCCTGTCTCAGTGACTTACAACAAGAGGAATCTATTTCATGCTCATGGGAATGTAGGTTGCCTGTGAATTGGCTTGGCTCAGCAGGGCTAGGCTGAACTCCACTCTATGATATAAGTTTAAATCTGCTCCATGAGTCTTTACTAGAACTCAGGCTGAGAGAGCAATGGCTCCCAGAGACATGGCCCTATGGTCAAATGCAAAAGTCTGAGGTGTCTGACAGAAATTTGCTATGCCTCTTAAAGTATCTGCTCAGAAACAGCACATTGTCACTTTATTTCTGCCAGAATCAGTTGTTCAAAGCAAGTTGCAGAGCCAAGTCTCAAGTGAACGGGGTGGGAATATATGCTCTGCCTACTCTTGTGACAGGTATTGGGAAGTACGTGGCAGAGGGCATGGGTGTATAATTCTTTATAGAAAGGAATGAAGACTCGGGAATGATAATCCAATCTACCACACTTAGTATTTCCCAAAGGGCTTTGCTTCTATCTTTTTTATAGGACCTATCATACTTTACTACAACCGTATTTATATATGTGATTCTCCCATACTGACTGGTTCTCCACTCATTCCCAGCCCCAGGGACCAGGGCACTGCTTGGGACATTAGCAGATATTCGGTAAATAAGTCATGAATGTATGCATGAAGACACTTATAAGCCAAGTATTATGAGCATACATAGGTTATTTAATTCTCAAAATTAGATTACACCAGAGCATCATCTATAAGAAAGCTGGTAATTACTGGTTCAGAAAGTAATTATTCCAAAGTCTTACTTTGAAATGCTCCAATTTTGAATCATTTTATGCATTAAGTCAGTATATATTTATGGAGTCCCAACTATGTGCCAGGTGCAAGGACATAAAAGTGAATAAGATAGACACAGTTACTGCTCTCACAAGCTAGTGGGCAAGAGACACAAACAGGAAATTCCCATGCTGTGTGATAAGTGGCATGGTTATGGAAGGGTACAACCTAGGTTTCAGATTTGAGCAGCTGAGTGGATGGTGATATGATGACATTTACTAAGAAGAAATACAGGAGAAAAAATAATCTGTTGGATGGGGTGCTGGGATGGGGATAAGACATTGTGGACATCAATGGATTAGAGGTATTGTGGTACCTCCTAAAAAAGACACCCAGGTGGCAGTTGAATCTGGGAGTCTTAATTTCAGAGCAGATATATGATCTGAGACAATAAATTTGTGATTCATCTGTACATATGTGTACAATATAATAAAAAAATATATCTGGTTTTTGTCCCCAGTTCCTGGCACAAAGCTTCAAAAATCTTAGAATTTCTTAGCGACAAGAGTGACTTTGTTCTTCTAATGAGGTCACTCTTGGTGAGCCACAGATAACTTTGCAATGGGAGCTGGTCATCAGAAAGACCAACCACATGATTAGTGGGTTAAAACTTTGGGCCAGCCCAACCCCCAGGGAGGAAGGTGCTGGGGACTGGGTTCAATCACACAACCAATGATGCCCACATAATGAAATTTCCCCCAATAAAAAATCCGGACACCAAGGCTCAGAAGAGCTCCTGATTTGTGAGCACACTGATGTAGTAGAAGCACGGTGTGTCTGGACCCCATGAAAAGAAGACAAAGAAGCTATGAAGCCCTCCCACCAGCCATGTCCCCCCTCAGATCTTGCCTTATGCATCTCTTGGCTGTTCCTGAGGTGTACCCTTTATAATAAAATTGTAATTATAAATATGGCATTTTCAGTGAACTCTGCCAGTCGTGCTAGCTAATTGAAACTGAGGGGGTCACAGGAACTCCTGAATTTATAGCCAGACGGAAGTGTGGGTGTTCCCTGAGACCTGTGGCTTATATCTGAAGAGGAGGCAATCTTGGGAGAGACTTTTCCCTTAACCTGTAGAGTTCACACTAACTCTAGGTAGTTGATGTCAGAATTGAATTATATTGCAGGATAGCCATTTGGTGTCAGAGAATTTTTGTCAGCACAATGTGTAAATTGAGGCCATTTGCTACTGATGAGTAGATATAGAGAAGACCATCTAGTACAGAAACTCAGTGAATATGGACATTAATACAATGTTCCCCAAAATGTCATTTTAATGCCATTGGTGCTAAATTGAGCTTAAGTGGTCTAGAAATAAACTTCTGTTATCTAATAACTATGTATTTATTATAAATAAGGCATACCTTTTATTTATAGAAAGTAATCCTGGTTTTTCCATCAATAACAGTGCTATAAAATTTCCTTGTAAGGAAATTCATTTGAGTTTAAAAGATGAGCCAATTAAAATAAAAATATTGGCAAAAAACTGAAGAGGTGATACTCAATGACTAAGTTCATTCATTCAACAAATATTTAGTATGTGCCAGGTCTGAGAATCTAATAGTAAACAAAGACAAAAAAAAAAAAAAAAAAAGCCTGCCCTCATGTGGTTTATATTCCAACGCAGGAGAAAGAAAACAATCAAGATAGATAAGTAACATATCTAAAACAGCAGATAGTAATAAGTGCTATCATGATAAAAAGGCAGGAATGTGGGTAAGTTTGGGGAAGGAGGGCAGGAATTCGAGGTTTCAAGGCCATCAAGGCCAAGGAAGATGTCATCAAGAAGGTGACAACTGAGCAAAGTCTTGAAGGAAGAAGGGAAGTTAGTGAATATTTGGGAGAAAAGCATTCCAGCAAGAAGCAGGGGTCAGTGCAAGGGCCCTGGGGCAGGAGTGTGCCTGGAAGCAAGGAGGCCAGTGTGGCTGGAGAGGAATGAACAAGGATGCAAGAGATGGATGAGAAGAGCCTCTCATCTTCAATGCAGATGGAAGAGGCTGAAACTAGACAGAATTTGACAGCTAGTGGCAATCAATTGATCCTTCCTCCCAGATGAGGAGGGGAGGAAGATGCTCAGCAAGCAAGTGGAAACTTGTGTCTCAGGTGATAAGAAGGGTGTGGCTTCCATTGGAATGGGTGGGAAAAAAAAAATACCTGCCACAAAGTAGATGCTGCTGAGCTGTCCCGGGGAGATCATCTTCAGATTCAAGACCTATTTCTTTCTAGCCTAAATGGCCCTGCGGGCAGCTACCCAATAGTTACCCCAGGCCTGCCACCTCCATTGACCTCAACCCAGTGAATCCCATTTATCTCTCCATCTCTCTTGTTTGTTTGGGACCTGGTGCCCTTCAGTCTAATTAGTAAAACAGCTCCACTCATTTGCATTTGCATTACTTACGCAGCATTTACCTGGAAAGTACTGAAGGTGGTATGCAAATCACAAGGACAGTCTAGAAATCCCCTGAGAGTAAAGAACTATAAGCTAATTAAACCTTACCTGGTTTGTGGTACCATGACTGCAATACTGCTTCCTGAAGTAGAATAAGACAAAATCTGCATGGAGTGCTATTGCCAGAGGGCGTTCAGGGACCTCCTTCCACAGCCTGTCTCCTCTATCCCAGCCTGCCTCAAACTCTTTTAGCCTAGGGGAGCTACTAAGTGTTCCAAGGCCACACAGCTTCCCGATAAGCCATGCTCCAGAACCCCAGGTACCCTCCAGACTTTCTAAACTTCTTTCACCAAGGCAGCAGAGTTTGAACTTGTGTGGGGAAGAGGACTGGAGTTCTAGGCCCCAAAGCACAAATTTCTTTATCTTTTAAATTGTAGTTTTATTTTGAAAGTCATCTGTATTATCCTCCATAGTGTATCTGTGTTGTGTCTTGGTTTTAATGAACTTCCTCCACCCAATTTTGAGTAAAATTGAGGCTCCAGGAGAAAGGATCATGTTTTTTTTTTTAAAATTTTGATTCCAGTAGAGTTAATATACAGTGTAATATTAGTTTCAGGTGTACAATATAGTGATTCAGCACCTCCATACATCACCCGGTGCTCATCACAAGTGCCCTCCTTCATCCCCATCACCTATTTCCCCCATTATCCCCACCCCCCGCCCCGCCACCTCTGGTAGCCATCAGCCTGTTCTCTATAGTTAAGAGTCTATTTCATGATTTATCTCTCTTTTTTTCCTTTGCTCATTTGTTTTGTTTCTAAATTCCACATATGAGTGAAATTATATGGTATTTGTCTTTCTCTGACTGACTTATTTCACTCAGCATTATACTCTAGCTCCATCCATGTCATTGCAAATGGCAAAATTTCATTCTTTTTGATGGCCAAATTATATATATATACATATATATATATATATGTACCCCACATCTTCTTTATCCATTCATTTATCAATGGACACTTGGACTACTTCTATGATTTGGCTACTGTAGATAATGCTACTATAACCATGAGGGTGCAGTTATCCCTTTGAATTAGTGTTTTTGTGTTCTTCGGGTAAATATCCATTAGTGTGATTACTAGGTTATAAGGTAGTTCTTTTTTTAAATTTTTGAGGAACCTCCATACTGTTTCCAAAGTGGCTGCACCAGTTTGCATTCCCACCAATGGTACAAGAGGGTTCCTTTTTCTCCACATCCTTGCCAACACTTGTTGTTTCTTGTGTTTTTGATTTTAGCCATTCTGACAGGCGTGAGGTGATCTCATTGTCATTTTGATCTGCATTTCCCTGATGATGAGTGATGTTGAACATCTTTTCATATGTTCCTTGGCCATCTGGACATCTTCTTTGGAGAGAAGATTGTGTTTAATTCAAACTTCTTCTACCTCACTGTCCTATTCTGGGAAGACCAGCACTGTGTGATGTCTCCTCCATGATACCCACCATCTTGGCAGGCCTCCTCAGAATAATCAGTGACACATCAGTGACATGCAGTCTTTTGTCACCACTCATCCATTTGTAGATCTTGACTGCCCATTTAATTGTAAGATCTTGTGGGCAGATGTACTGGATACAGTGTCTACCCCTGTTATGGACTGAATGCTTGTGTCCCCCTCCCCCAAATTCATATGTTGAAACCTTAACCCCCAGTGTAATAGTATTTGGAGCTGGGGACCTTTGGGAGGTAATTAATGTTAGACGAGGTCATAAGGTTGGGGCCCTCATGATGGGATTAGTGCCCTTAGAATAAGAGCCACCAGAGAGCTGGTGCTTTCTCTCTCTTTCTCCTTACATGCTCATGCACAAAATAGAGCTCATGTGAGGACACAGTGAGAAGGTGGCTATCCGCAAACTAGGAAGAAAGATCTTACCAGAACCCAACCCTTCTGGCACCCTGGACTTCTAGCCTCCACAACCATAAGAAGTAAATGTCTGTTGTTTAAACCACTTAGTCTATGGAATTGTTATGGCAGCACGAGCAGATTAAGACAGTGTTTCTAGGGCTCCTTTTTC
This sequence comes from Zalophus californianus, assembly GCF_009762305.2. NCBI lineage: Eukaryota > Metazoa > Chordata > Mammalia > Carnivora > Otariidae > Zalophus > Zalophus californianus. The sequence continues at coordinate 104,243,631 of NC_045599.1, forward strand.
TTCCTTTGTCGGGACTGCCCTCTTCACCTTCACCCCCTTCCAGAAGAGGAAGCTGTCCTCTTAAAATAACTGAAGCTACCCAGGTCACAGCTGATTGGTCTACCCTGGATGAATACCTTCTTCCTTCCTCACCCATGCCATGCCTGGGTCAGACCCATCAGAGAATTTCCATAAGCTTCCATAATGTGGAAGTCATTCTCTCTCCAGTGGCATAAGCAGAAAGGGTGATATCAGGGGATGTTCATGGCCATTGTCCTACCATGCAGAGAATGAGGCCAACACAGAAGGCATAGTGGATGTGAGAGCCAAGCAGAGGCCTGATATTGCTGAGGTTCTGCTTCCAATTTTCCTAAGCCCTGGCTATGGCCCTGTCCTTCCTGTGAGTTGACATTTATGCTTGTATTCTGGGGTCTATAAATTCCCCCTTTACTTAAGCAACTTTGGCAGGATGTCTGTTATTCACTCTAGGAGGAATTAAATGTAATGCATCTTCAGAAGGCTGAACAAAAATCAGGGGACTAATAAGTACTTGTTGATTGCTTGTTTACCACTTATTGGCTTAAGTCTTGCTGAGAGAACCATACTGGAAAAATATTGACTGCTAGAGACTCCAACCAGAAGACATAACCCAAGGCAATTCATGCTTGTACTGGTGAAATTCTGACTACAGACTAGCCTAGCACAGAGGCTGAAAATAAATGAAGGGGCCTCTGGCTAGGAGGGGGAGAAACAGACACAGTGATGGCTTCACCCCAGGACAATATCCTCAAAATGATGACAAGAGATGAAGGAGAAGGTGAATAGTCTGGGCCAAGGATCAGAAGACCTAGATCATCATCCTGGATCTACTACAGACTAGGTGTGGGACTCTGGAGTAATCACAGAGCTTGTGTTTTCTCATCTATAAAACAAAGAGGTTCGATGAGACATGTTTTGAGATGTAAAAGTGAGGCTTCCCCTACCCTTTACTCATCGTGGGCTGGGGGGAGTGCTCTTAAACCCATCCCCTCATCTGAAGGGAGTCCTGGGCTCTCCTCTCTATCTGGGGAGGTCATCAGGTTCTGCCCACAGTGTGCCAATCCCAGCAGGTGGTGGTCACCAGTATAGATCTACTGTCTGGAAAGGAAAGAGATGGTCCTTGGGAAAGGCTTTCCTCAGATGGATACCTGGACATCCCCAGGCTGGACTGACACTATAGAAAGGGATTTAGGGGCCATCAAATTTACTATGGGGGGTGGGGAATGTTTGCTTCCAAATCAAGGCAGCAGAGTGACAAGCTTGCAGGGACAGAGAACTGGGCCAGGCAGAAACAGGAGGCAAATAGCAAATGGTGGGTCCTGTTTGGCAGATGATAATGAGGACCTAGGGAAATGCGATCTTGTGAGAAAAGAAATAAACAAAAATCAGATTGTAATGTGAAATCTCACTGTTTTAAAATGTGAGCATCAAAACAACAATGACAACAACAAGAAACACTGTCAGGGCAAAAACAGCACAATAACAATAAAAAACTAGGCCCGGGGACTCAATCGGGAATCATGGCCTTGGCACAGTATGGCGTATATATTAAATTATAACTCCAAGTCCCATAATACCTTATCACACCCACCCACTAGGGCCGCCAACATCCCAGGGAGGGTCACCAAGGATGGCTAAGATCAACACACTGAAGTTGCCTGATTGGCACGCATGTAAAGTCTACAGCTGTACAGTCTGACAGGTGCAGGCAGCAGCACCAGCATGGATGGTAGTCAAACCAGCAGGGTTTACCGACAATGAGAACCCTGAGCTTCCACAGCACCATGATGCCTGCTCCCACTGCAGTGCTCATGCTGTCCTGATGTTCTCTTGGTGCTGGAGGGTCCTGTCTCTGGCTAGGGACTCTAGACCTCACCCCAGACCCCATCCCCAGTGCTAGGTTAGGTGGCTTCTGGAAAAGAGAGCACCCAGAGCTTGAATTTATGTGAACCATCACAATCCCCTGTGTTAAGGTTAGGGTACTGTGAACTCTCCCCATCCCAAAGGAATGTGTCTATGTCTATGTGGCGGTGTAGGAAGGTTTGGTTTTAATATTGGATAATGTTTTGTCATGTTCAATAATTTTATGATCAATAGCAGTCATCTGGAAAGCCTATCTCTGGTGGGTTTCCACCTGTTATACAAAAGCCATGGAGCAAACGTAGCAGGATTTACTGAAGATCTCAGATCTCCAAACCTGAGTGACCCCAAACACAACAAAGAAGAGTGAGGCTGGAGTATCTGCCTCTATGGACACTTTGATTCTCAGTCTCCTGCTCTTTGCTTCTTTCTCTCCTTCTATCTTGAACTCTACTTCTCTTTTCTGGCTCCCCAAGGTTAGAAGACCCAAATGAGCTGAAAGTCATTAGCCCAAGTCTTTCTTGTGCAGAGAAAGTAGTAAACTCATAAGGAAAGCAAAGAGAGAAAACAAGGAAGAAGTAGAAAGTGGAGAGGTGGGCAATTCTAAAATTAGGTCACCCATCTATATTTAATTCTGTTCATTTTTTATGCTGTTTGACATTGATTTCCCATCTACCTCTGTTTGTTTTGCTGGTAAGGAAGAAAATTCAGACATTTTAAGTGCCCAGAAGGAAGGGATATTCCAGCCACCATTGTAGATAAGCCTCCGAGACATGCAGACACATCTCTCAAGCTTGGTTCAGTGGAAACAGATTGGGGATTTTTACCACCTAAGTCCCCAGTGTTAGAGGCTGTCAGCTCTGATCATCTATCTTGTTGATTATCCAGGTGCTTTGTTGTTCTGTTTTGTCCTGCCTACTGCCCGAATGGGCTTGATGTCAAATTATCAGTCTGGGGAATAAGGGAAAGGGGACTTATGGAAAAGACTGGAAACATGTTCTCCAGCATGTTGGAAGGAATCCTCTAAAAACTTACCCCTGATTCCTAAAGTAGAGTCACTCTTGTCCTTTTCTCTGCAGTCTGGTCCTACCTGGTGACAATAGCCTAGGCAGTTAGTGAGCAATATGACCAGTGGTCCCAACTTCTTACTTGAGCAGAGTTCTAGATCCTTTTTCTCAATCCAGGGCTGAAGGTCATCTAAGAGATGAAGATGTATATCAGATGGAGAAGTGAGAGGTAGGGGCCTGATAGTTTGGGTGACCATAAAATTATCTAGACATCTTGGAGGGTGAAAGGGAGCACTGTCACAGTTATGCAAGGACACCAGACAGAAAGGGTGTGATTGCCCTTCTTACGAGTCATGGAGACAAGCAGTCCCAACCTTTTTTTGGTCATGGGGCCCTTTGAGAATGGGATGGAATTTATGAACTTTCAGCCTGCACAAATGTACACTGTTTTGCATAAATATTCTGGAGTTCCAGAAGCCCCCCTCCTCCCATCCATCGATCTCAAGTTAGGAAACCTTTTACAGCAAAGATAATAATAGTGGTCTGTAAAACCACCCCCCCCAGCCCTCACTAACTAATATGAGGGAAAGAGAGGGGGTCTCTTAGTTCTTTGTGGTCCTAAAGGAACCCCACCCCCATCACACCCCCAAATACTCGGCCTTGACACCATCAGGTCAGCACTAATCTCTCTTTGCCTTTCATTCCAGATTTCTCTAGATTCCCCTAGTCATCAGGACTCCCATGCCAGTCCCTATATCCCACACCTCAATCCCCATACAGCTCAGGGAGTGGTTGGGAAAACAATTCGTGTGCGCCCTGCTATCACCCCGCACCATGGTGCCTATCACTTAGTAGCATGTTACCTGCCTGACCCCTTTAGGCATGAGGTGTCAGGTGCTTGGTGCATAAAAGGCACTTCACAAACATATTTTGAATGAAAACCCAATTAATAGAAAGCTAACATTTATTGAGCACCTACTACATACCAGGCGTGTAAGCACTTTTGCATATACTATTTCATTTTGTCTTTGCAACCAGCCAGTGAGAGAAGTACTTATTACTTTTATTTTGCAGATGAGGAGCCTGAGAGTTACCAAGGTTATGGCTTTGTACCAAAGCCACAGAGCTAGTGAGCAATGGAGGCAAGGTTCATTCCAACAGCTGTGCTCCTAAGTATTGGGATTTAGGAGGCCTAAGTCATGGCATGAAATATCCTAAGCCACAGGTTATTCTGTGTCACAAATGGGACATCTTGACCTGTTTTCTGTCTTTGTCTGAGCTGTATTTTCTGTCATTCTAACAGATGGGGAGATAAACCCTATCTGTTCTACACATAAACACACGCCATTTCTTCTCATAGCACGTATCATCATGAGATTTGGACATTGAAATATTCGATTAGAACAAGCATCTTCATGAAACTGCATGACATTGCTCACTTTCCACCACCCCTGCGTAAACCATATCCACGAGATGTGAAGTCAGGTGGGAGAAATCCATTGGTCCCAATTGAGCATTCACGGCATGCTTGGAGCGCGAGCCGAGGAGCCTGGTGTCCGCTCAGAATGATGCATTGCACCTGCAAGACTGCAATGGTGTATTCATTTCTCATTCGTGGGGAGAGTGGGACACCTCGGGAAAGAACGGGTCTGGAACAGATGACTGAGGATTGACCAAAAAGCAAGCAAGTTGTCAGCTTGAAAGGACTGGACCATCTTCCAAAAGAGAGCTCTCACTGCCTCCCTCGCTGTAGCTAAGATGCTGCTGTAAGGGGAGAGGTGGGGGTGTTCCGATCACCAAACAGAGAAAATCATGTGTGTAGAATCTGCATTAAGCTCCACATCCCATAAAGGCCAATTCTTCACATGCTAAATAGAGTCATCACTTATTTATCTGTATTCATGATATTACAGAAGGTTCAAATTCTGATGATCCCCTTTCTTCCCCTCCAAAGCCCCAGTGGGGCTAGAAATATCCACATTAAGGCACTAAAGGTTTCTGATAAATTCACTCATTTGGTATGCATGGACATGCCAGGAATTGGGCTGGACACAGGAATGGAAAAAGAAAAAAAAAAAAAAAGCAGAGCTCTTGTATCCCATCCTCCTGGGGCTAGACTTCACGTGGCGCAGTCATGCTTTCTAACGAGCGTAATGTTAGGTCATCGGCAGAGCTGTGTCAGCAAGAGCCATGGTGCCCCTGAGTCACCCACAGGACCACAGAGCCTGGAAGTGGGCATCCTAAAGCGTCTTAACTACATCAAGTCTGATCGCAGGGTTTTCCAGTAGGATCCCAGAAATTGTGAAGTATCTCACTGGTCCCAGAACACGTACACCAGAATCACTTTGGGTGCCATTCTCAATGCAGATCTCTGTCTATGCAATCAGAATCTCAGGGGGCTGGACCAAAAACGTGCAAGAGGAGCATCTGACGTGCACCCTTCCCATGACCACTGGCCTAGTGCTCATGGCTCCAGGTCCCTAAGCCCACAATTAAGAGCAAGAGGTTTAGCACGTTACTTTGTTCTTTTCACTTTGGTGATTTTTCTCATCGTGCTAATTTAAAACCATCTAGTTAAGAACTTGAGCTTTATAAATCAGGAGAGCCACGTCTAAATCCCATCAGTGAGTTGTCCCAGTTCCCTTGGACAAGTTACTCAGTCAACTTGCCTGATAGGTGGGGAGCAATACCTACCTCTTGGTATCGTTATGGAAGGAATTGAATGTGCTCATCCCGGGGGGTGTTTGGTGCAGTGCTTGGCACTGGACGGGGTAATGACAGTTCAGCTGGTGGTGGTGGTGATAGTGAGAGTGACATTGAGGCCCAGAGCCAGGAGGAAGGGGTGTTAACACATCCATGAGTCTTGGGTTTAGAATCTCAGAACTTGGCCAAGTAGATAAGAAAAGGGATTGGTGAGTCCGTGCTCTTGTGGCGTTTGTCAGGGACGCAGGGAGCACCCTAGTTGCAGGCGCTCTGCAAGCTCCATCCCTTGGGTCGGATCCAGCTTGTCATCTGTTTGTAAATAAAGTTATATTGGAACACAGCCAGACCCATGTGTTTACATACTCTCTATGGCTGCTTTCAAGCTACAACGGCAGAGCTGAGTAGTTGTGAGAGAGACCATATGGCCCACAGAGCCTAAAATATTTACTAACTGGTCCTTTTCAGAAAAAGGTGGCCAATCCCTATTCTAGTGGGCTGCAACAGGGGCTTTTGTCTAGGAAGAGGGGGCCCAAGAGAGGAAGCCTAAGGTGTCAGCTGAGCTGACCTGTGATACACACCAACATCCACACACACTACCCCCCCCCCACACACTACACACCCCCACATATACACCACTCCCCACCAAGAGACTGGAAGGACTTGTTCTCCTTCTAAGGGTTTCTCAGGACACCCATCTCCCAACCTGGCCAAAGGGAAGGAGTATGGAGCTGGGAGTTAGGGCACTTAGACCAGTCCTGGCCCTGCCACTAACCAGCTCTGTGACCTTGAGCAGGTCATTTTAATTTTCTGAGCCTCGGGGTCTTCATCTGTAAAATGAGGGCACAGGATTTTTGGACCGTTTCCTAATGCTCCATATACCCTAAATGCAGGCATTCCATGCAGGGGCTACTAGTCTCTCCGGATCTGTTAGGAGCAAGGAGGTGGGAGGTGAGCAGCTGACTGGATAGCTGGATATCCCCGTAGGCCCTCAGCACCAGGCTGCAGGCTCAGGCCCTGGGAACGGCAGGCGTACTCTCTACGTGCCTTTGGACAGAATGGTCAAGAAAGGAGTGTTGATTAGTGTTATGAAATGCATTGTCCCCCACCCCCACCCCTGCCAGATTCATAGTTGAAACCCTAATGCCCAAAATGATGATGTCTGGAGGTAGGGCCTTTACAAGGAAAGTGATTAAGGTTAAGCAAGATCCTTAAGGTGATGCCCTAATCCGATGGGACTGGGGTCCTTATAGGAGACACCAGAGCCCACTTTTTGTCTACACAGAGAAAAGACCGTGTAAGGACTCAGTGAGAGGGTGGCAGTCTACAAGCCAGGAAGAGAGGTCTCACCAGAAACTGACCCTATTGGCACATTGAGCTCAGACTTCTGGTCTCCAGAACTGTGAGAAAATAAATTTCTGTTGTTCAAGCCTCCCAGTCTGTGGTATTTTGTTATGGCCACCCTCGCTGACTAATACAGTTAGATTCCTAAGCTTGGTGATTTTGTGAGGAAGAACAATGACACAGCGCTTAGCTCAAAGGGCTTCTTCTGCAGATGAGGATTAGGAAGGAGGAGTAGCAAACACTGGGCATCACTGTGGTTCACACCCAGTGTTGCTCAGTTTCATCTCAACATTCTTTTGCCTGTGGGTTGATGGACCTGGTTGGTTTTTTTTTGTTTGTTTGTTTTTGTTTTTGTTTTTTTATGACAAATTGAAAAAATGGGCTTTGCAGTCAGGAAGTCTACATTCCAATCTCAGTTCCACCATATTATGCAAATCAAGTCCAGCTTGGCTTTTGGGGTTGAGCAGAACTAAAGTCAAAAACCTGTTCTGCCCCTAGCTGTGTGACCTTGGGCAAGTTATCCAACCTTTCTGATGGACAGTTGCATTATCTATAAAAGGGGAATAATATCAGTAACTGGCAGGGTCATTGTGAAGATCTCATGCACTTGAGCATACAAAGAACTTGGTTCATAATAAGTAATGCCATGCACTGTAACAGATGTAGCCTACCAGAAGGCCGTTTCATTGGTTACTTTTTGCTAGGTAACAAATTACCCCAAAGTTTAGTGGCTTAAAACAACAAATATTTATCATTTCACAGTATGTTTGGGATAAGAATCCACACATGGCTTAGCTTGCTGCTTCCATTTTAAGGTTTCATACAGGGCTCCAACTAATGCATTGGTCGGGGCTGTCATCTCATCTGAACTTGATTCGGGGAGCATCTGCTCTTTCACGGGGTGGGTCAGGAACTGGTTCCTTGCTGTAGCAAGAGCCTCATTTCCTTGCTGATGTTGGCCTCTCGGTAGGGCGGCTCATACCATAGCATCTGGCTTCCCACAGAGCAAACAAGAAAGCAAAACAGTGTCCAATATGGAAGTTAGAGTCTTTTTTGTAATTGAATCTTAAAAGTGACATCTTATTACTTTAAGCCACATTCTATTCATTAGAAATCAATCACTAGGTCCAGAAATACTCTCAAGGGCAGGGGATAACCCCAGACACGAAGGCCAAGAGCTGGGGATCACTGGAGGTCATCATAGAGGCTGCTGATCACAGTGTAAATTGTGAAGAAACGCAGAAACATATTCTGGAATAAGACTACAGCCAATCCTCATCACCTGCAAATTTGTAAATTTGCCTGCTTGCTAAAATTTGCTTGTATCTCCAAAATCAATAGTTACGGCACTTTCGTGGTCATTTGCGGACACGTGCAAAGCAGTGCAAAATTCAAGTGCCCCGATTCACACGCAGCTGATATGGGGCAACAAACGGAACCTAGTCCCTCATTTCCCTTCTAAGCAATGTTTCAGTGTTCGCTAATTCCGCGTTTGTGGTGACTTTATAGAACCTAACTACCGGGAATAGCAAGAATTGATTGTACTTGGGTTTGAAATTCAATGTCACCACTTGCCCAGCTGAGCCATTCTGATCATGCTTCCTAACCTCTCTGTTTTATTCTCACTGAATAAAATGAGAATAACGATAGGACATACAACCAAGGTCTTTGGGGAGGATGAACTGTAATATTCTCAGCACAGTGGGTGGCACAGAGTAAATGCTTAATAAGTAGGAGATATTTTTATAATTATTATTGTCTGAGCTCAGTTTCATCTGAATCATACTAAATTTTTTGGAGACTTCTCTCCTATTCTAGGATAGTGCTATGCACGGCGTAGGTACTCATTAACTACCTATTGAATAAAATAAAGATTCTCTGACTCTATCAGGCAGAAAATCTAGAGCTGGAGGAGAGAGAGGACTTCTGTGCCTGGCCTCTGAGTTTGAGATTATAACTGAGGTTGATGGGGGTGGGAGTGTGGGAAGCATTATAAAAACTCTCACACCAGGAGCCATGTGAAAACACTAAATCCATAGTATTGACAGACCATTGACTCACTTCCCCCAGAAACCTAGAGAATGCTCGGCAGATGGAAATGTACCCAAGACACAGCAGCCGTGGTATTTTCCCCATGTCACCAGGCATGAGGCCAGAAGTGGATTTGGCCATAGTACACAAAGGGATCAATCGTCTGTAAATAAGTCGCCTACATAGTCTCAGAGATGATTTTTCGTCTCTAAATGCCGAGTCATCGCCATAGGAGCTGAAGTGTAAAATCTCTATGGCTTCTGGGTTTGGGATCCAACCTGGCTTTTGCAAATTACTCTCCAAACCAAAGGCTCAGTCTTCCAAACTGGACAGCATTTGGGTGTTCTCCAACACAGTCTGTCCTGGGGAAGGGGGCACAGGTGGATTTCAAGGGCTACCATCATTCGCTCTCTCTTGGGAAGGCAGTAAAGTTATTTGCGAGAGTTCTTATGGCTGCAGGTGAGTGGGGGGATGCATTGTAACCTGTTTCTTGAGGGGCATCCTGATAAAGCTGTGTGACTCAGGCTCAATTAATCTCTCTGAGACTTAGTTGCCCTCATGAGTGAAACAGGAATGGTAAACAGTGCCTATTTTACAAATCTAGAGAGATTCACCCACGTAAGGAGAAAGGAACTTAATTTATTCCCACTAGAGTCTTATTACCACCCACCCCTCCTTCTCAGGGTTGTAATAGCTACTTCCAATAGCTAACTTTTATGGAGCTCCGGTCCCAGGCCTGCTGTCATCCATTCCTCCCCAAACCCTATTATTGTTCCCATGTGTGAATAAAGGAACTAAAGCACTAACTCACGGTGCCGTGAAGTTACTGCCCAAGGTCAAAAAGCCAGTAAGTGGCAGAGCTGGGATTCACCCCCAGGTCATCTGACTGCAGAGTTTGTGCTAAGGTCTTGCACCTCCCCTAGAAGATATCTGTATTTTAACAAAGATAACATTTTAACTCAGCTGTGGACATTTCAGATGGTACATCCAACTGGCGAGAGAGACAGCTGGGGATGACAGGTTCCCCACTGCACTTCATCCATGATTATCTTACCTTGGTTTGAGAGCCGACCACCTAAAAAAGGGATTGGGAAATTAACCTCACTCATCATTTCTCCCTTCCCAGACATCCTTCCTCCATCTTAAATGCGGAGTTGTGATCAACTTGGTTAAGAGACTCAGGGTCTCAGAGCTTAGGGAACTGAGACAAGGAGGTCAACAGGCCCCCAACTCCACGGACACTACCACGCCTGCTTTATTTTTTAATAAGGCACCATAGATCCCACACCTCCTCAGTGCCAGGGACTGGTCTCAGGACCCGTGACGACTACTCACAAAAACGTATGAACTAGCAACTAAAAGCCCATTTTACACATGAGAAAGTGAAGTCAGAGCAGTCATTTGGACGCTCAAGAGAGACAACCAGTAACAGGCAGATCGGGGTTCTGGTCCAGGGCTGCCTGGCTCCAAAGCCAGGACACCCACGTCGCCGCACTGGGATCTCAGAAAGCTTCCTGGATGCTACAAACCTGCTCTCTGCTCCAAAAGGTTTCCTCAGTCTGGCTGCTCTGGGGTGGCCACAGAAACTGCCAGGCTGGGTAAGAGGCTATTGAGCTTGGCAGGAGATGGATGGGCCACATAAAACAAAAGCCTCTTTGGAGACAGAAAGGAGATGTGGCCCAGAACGCCAGCTGACATAGATTAGGGGTATAATGTGACTTAGGTTGTAAGTGAACTTTGATCACACCCAGGAGAAGTAGAAAGAGAAAGGCTCAGGTGCCAGATTCCTACCTTGGATGTCAACCACAGTTTTGAAGAATATTCTTATTCCACCCCTAAAAAGGTCAACTAATAGACCTGCACCACAAAAAAATCCCTTCAAATGTGGAAAATTTTGAAGCAAGTAATATCTTGAGCCAGAAGCAAAGGAGATTTTTTTTTTAAAGTCAGAGAACAGATTCTGACACCCAAATCTGAGGCAATTTGGGGCCTGTTGAACCAAAACTGGCCTCAGCATCACATACTGGTGGAATTATCAACTGAAATAACATTTCTGGAGGGCATTTTAAAAATATGGATCAAAGAGCTTGAAAATATGTCTGGCCTTTTATCCAGCCATTCTGCTTCTAGGGTTGTATCCTGAGGAAACAATCAGAGGTTGGCACAAATGAGTTTATAACAATATTATTAAAAAAAAAAAATGGAAGTAATCTACATGTCCAATAATGGGGGATGGGTTCTATTGACTCACTGTGGTCAAATAGGCAGGTGCTAGCTCAAAGTTCATGATTTTCCCTCTCAGCCTTGCTTCTCCCCCAGTGCTCTCCCTCCAGTGATACCCTCATCCATGCAGGTGTACCAGGTAGAAATCCGGGATGCCTCTCTCCTATCTGATGGGTTCCCAAGGCCTGCCCCATACAACTCCTAAAATGATCTCAAATCCACCTACTCTCTCTTATTCACCTGGCATAACCCTCGTCCAAACCACCAACCCCTTTCTCCTGGATCCTCTGAGGCTCCTTAATATCCACCCACAGTCCCCATTTCTAATCTGTCCTCCCTATCATGTCCAAAGTTCTCTTTCTAAAAGGAAATCTGATTAAGTTTCCTCCTTGCTTTCCTTCAACTTCTTCCCACTGCATTTGTAATAAAACAATTTTACCTCATGCCCAGCTGCAAGACCCGAGAGCGGGGGTCAGCAAACTTTTCTGTAAAGGGTAGTAGAGGGAGAGAGTGAGTTTTCTGTAAAGGGAGATAGTAAATGTTTAAGATTTGTAGGCTATACATATGTCTCTGCAGCAACTACTCATTTCTGACACTGTGGTTTTCACGCCATGAAAAACTATGGCGTGAAAACCACCATAGACATCACATAGTTGAATAGGCATGTCTGTGTTCCAATAAAACTTTATTTAAAAAGGCAGGTGGGATGCTGGATTTGGCCCGTGGGTTGTGATTTGCTGACACTTGCCCTCTAGGTTCTGACCCTATTTCCCTCTGCAACGTCCACAAAGCCCTCCTCTAGTCACTCTCCCCTCATCAGGACCTCCGGCAAGCTGTTCCCTTGACTGGGAGCTTTCCCTTTCCCTCTGTTTCCTGCCTGCCCCATCCCCCTATCCCCTTGGTCCAACATATATCCCCCTTTTCTGGCCAGCAATTTCTCATCATGCTGACCTCAGTTTCAAAGTCCATTCCTTCGGTGCACTCTCTGACGCACTCAGGCTAGGTTAGGACCCCTATGCTCTCAACAGACTCAGTACTTGTCCCCTGTTGAGTTTGCCAAGTTTGAGATTAGATACTTCTTAGTGCATTGGTGTGTTTATATGTCACTTCTGCTCAACCCAAATTTCAGGAGTTAAAGGATTATGCATTTGATCACAACTGTATTCCTAGTGCCTGGCAAGGTGCCCGTACACACAGACAACAATAAATATTTGTGGAAATGTTGACTGGATAAATGATCACACAACTAGGGGAAAAAATCTGCATGGAAATATACTGAAATATTAGGAGATAAGTGTCTAGGTGATTTTCGTTTTCTTCTTATACATTCCTCCATTTCTCAGATTTTTCACAAAGAGCATAGATTACTAGTATACTCAGAAAAATAATCAGTGTCGAAAGAAAGGGGGACAGAAAGTGAAAAAGAGAGAGAGTGTTTTGTGCCTGTCTCAGCTTATTCACAGTAATGCCATTGGCTAGAAATGCCTCGAGGCACTCACCTGGTCCCTGGTCAGCTTCCCACAGATACCACCCCTTTCCAAACCAGTGTTAGGACTGGACCAACCCATATGATTCTTATTATGATTGCAAGATGCCCTTCAGCAACAGCCATGGGGGAATTTTGAAAAAATAAAAGTTTATTACTCACAAGAGCCAGAAATTACACAGCACCCCTGGGGCCACACAACAAGGTTGCAAGTAGAGTGAGAGAGAGAGATAGGGGGAGGGAGAGCTCTTGGCCTTGGGGCCAGGGATTCCGCTTTTATTGGGTTGAGGGTAGGGCCTAGTGTTTCACACTCACTCTTTGTTGGTGAATTTAAAATATAAAAGTGCGCTGGGGCGCCTGGGTGGCTTAGTCAGTTAAGCATCTGATGCTTGACTTCAGCTCAGATCATGATCTCAGGGTCCTGGGATCCAACCCCACATGAGTCGGGAGTCTGCTTGAGGATCTCTCTCTCGAATAAATAAATAAATCTTTTAAAATAAAATAAAATATAAGAGTAGGAATTTAAAGTGCCAGAAGAGAAAAGACAAGGGGCCCAAATGATCAGTTACAGAAATAACTAAGATGTCTAAAATGAAGGTGCCTCAGTTGGAGAGGTAGCCTGGCTCTTTCGCTAGTCCTGTGGCTGACAATGTGTTTATTGGAGATAGCCCTCTTTGAAGTGGATGCCCCTTGGAAATGGACATCTCAGCAATCAAAGCTTAAGTCAGGCACTTGCCTCACAAAATAGGAAAAAAAAACCCAAAAACCATTAGGGCTAGAGAGAGAGACAGAGACAGAAAAAGAGAGACCGAGCTCCTGTCTTCCAATAACCCAGTAGAGTCGCCCATTTGAGGTATACCCCACACTTTGGGCCATTATTTTTCCTCTGCTTGTTCAGAGCTGCCTAATACATCCCCTTCCTTTACCTGGCCATTCCTCACATTCTGTAGGTGTCCCCATCAGGTCCACGAGCACCTATGTACTTGGGCAGTGACTTGCGTTAAACCATTCCTGGAAGCAGATAAACAGCAGTGTACACACACCTGTGTGGTCTAATTAACCTTCCAGAACCTTCCAACTCTAAGTTTAGGAAAGGGTTAAAAATCATATGAGATCATAGGCACTAGTGTCTTTGCAGTGCAGAAACTGTCCATGCAGATGGGAAGTGTGACATCTAATTTATTTATTTCACTCACCAGTGGCTCAGCTTCAAACATCTGGTCATTTCCATGCCAGGCTGGTCTCCAAGTAGTACTTGGGGGCAACAGGCCACATAGCCACCATGTTCCCATTCATTCATCCAGTAATTCCCTCCACACTGAAGAGAAAGCCAATAAAGATGAGGCTAATTATTAGCTCCAAATAGAGATAGCATTCTGGTCGTCATCTGAAAGAATCTGTGGGTGGAATAAAGAGGGGGTTCATAACTGACAAAAATGTATGGATTACATAAGGTGTTGTGGGGCTACAAAGAAGTAAAGGGTCCATCTCTGTCCTCAATGCAGAAAGTTTCCAGACTAGTTGGATATTCAAAATCATAGAAATATCATAGAAATATCAATATAGAAATATCAACAATACAAGGTAAGACAAATAGTAGCCATAATTGTCCAACAAGGGATAGTGACAGTGAGTGACATGCAGGTCACCTCCACCAGTTCTCACAAAGTCAAGGTCACTGCTTCACATCCTTCAGTTTCATGGCATAGCAGAGTGCTACTGGCCCCAAATAACCAAAAAAATCCCAACTCAAAGGACTTAGGTAAAAGGAAATAACACTTCATATTTGACAAAGTCCTGAGGTAGGGCAAGGATTGGTTGTGTAGCAGCTCACAAAGTCATCCAGAATCCTGCTTTTTTTCCATCTCTTCACTCTGCCATCAGTGATTACTTCAACCTCAGACTTGGAATTAAAATGGCTGCAGCAATTACAGGCATGACATTGAGACATAACAACCCCTTCTTGTGATTTTCTATTAGGAATGAGAAAACTTTCCTTGGAAACCCTCCAAAAAATTCCCCTAATGTACCCTTGGCTAGAGTTGAGTCATGTGCTCCATGAGACAATCCCTGGCAAAGGAACAGAGATGACCCTCAGATCAATTAGACCCACCACTGGAGCTGGGGATAGGGCTGGCTTCTTCTGAACTGGTTACATGGGGAATGGCTTTTGTTAGGAAGGAAGGGAGATGAATGCTAAGCAGGCTACCAATAATGTCTACCATTCGTGGTTAATTCTAAAGGTAAGAAACATTTTACATCTACAGAGCCTGACATTGTAATTACCTTCCTAGCTTCATCTTACTACTCTACACCTTCATCACACACACACACACACACACACACACACACACACACACACACAAAACCCTAAGCTAACCAGACTCCAATTCTCTCAGTTCTTCAAAAGCAATGTTTCTCATACCACTCTGGAATTCTTTCTGCATCTCAGCTCTGGGCTAATTACACATCTCTGTTTGCTTAGAGCAGTCCTGGTTTATACCTATTGTTCTGGCATAACTACTAATAGTGCCTACTTCATTCTTGAAAATGTTCCAATTTAGATAAGAGCTTGAACAGTATCAAGAAGAAATGAATTTGGGGATTAGGTGTGCAAAGTCAAAGAGACAGAGGAGTCCTGGATGCGTCTCAGGCATCTGATCTGAGAGGCTGCAGAGGTGGTAATGTCAGCCATCAAAACAGGGAATCAAGAAGGGGATGGTTTAAGGGAATATGTTAACGAGTGAAGTTTATAGTGTTATAGAGAGCTCAAATAATGTACGGAACAAAGAGAGTTTATTGACATCAGGAATTCACTGGCTACCTTTCCTGGAGCATTCAGAGAACAATACAGAATCATAATTTTAAGGTAGAAGAGGACGTTTATTGATGACCCAGTTTTTAATGGGAAAACAGAGTCTTCATAAGATTAGTTAAGACTCAACGGCAGAGCCTGGACAAAAACTCCTAACACTTGACTCATCACTCATGGAATTGTCTACTATATTATGCTGTCCCTTTCTGGGTGCTGAAATGGTAGAGATGAGTGAAAATGGGAAGGATGAAAGATCAACACAAATCAGTCTCCATCAGTCTAGACAGATAATTCTACTCTGCATCTCCACTACTACCACCTTGGTTGTGGCCACTATCATATCGAGCCTGGACTGAGGCAGTATCCTCCTCACTGATCTCCTCACTGCCTCTTGTTCATTTTCCTCTCGCATCAGCAAATACATCACATCACTTCTCTATCTAAAACCCTTCAAAAAATCACCAAAGCGTTCAAAGGGCAAAAGGAACTGATACTGTAAGAACTGGATAAAAACATCTGGAAAAAAAGAAACTAACCCCTATATGGTCAATGACATAATTCAAGGTGAGTCACAAATCTAAGCATAAAAACTAAGACTACACTGCTTCTAGAAGAAAACTTAGGAAAATAATTCACAACTTGGGGGCAGGGAAGGATTATTTAGATGCAAAATGAAAAGCACTAGCTACAAAAGAAAAAAGATCAAATGGATTTCATCAAAATTAAAACCATAATTTTCATCAAAAGACAAACTAGTCATAGTCTGAGAAAATGGTTTGATATACATGTGTGTATGTTTATGTGTGTGTTCATACATATATGAAATCAATAACAAAGACGAAAATCTCAATTAAAGAAACTTCACAAAAGAAGAGATATAAATGGCCAAAAAACAAATGAAAGAGTACTCTAAATCATTAGTTATAAAGAGAAGGCAAGTGAAAACACCCCATTAGGACGGCTAAAATTAAAAAGGACAGAAAACCCAAGTGTTGACAAGTTTGTGGATCAACTGGAACTTTAATGCGTTGCTGTTTGGAGGATAAAATCCATGATTACTTTGAAATACTGTAGGCATTTCCTTATAAAGTTAAATATACACCTTTTCAAAGAAGAAGAAAATTGGAAGACTTGCACCATACAATTTCAAGACTTCCTATAACACTGTAGTAATCAAACTGTGATAACGACATATGGATAGACATATAGAACAACGGGACAGAATAGAGAATCCATAATATATGATAAATTGATTTTTTGACAAAGGTGTCAGCTAATTCAATGAGGGAGAGGGTAACCTTTTCAAAAAATGGTGCAAGAACAAGTGGCTATGCATACACAAAAAATGAACCTTGAACTCTCATCTCACATCATGTATAAAAGTGAACTCAAAATTGATCATAAATCTAAACACAAGACTAAAATGATAAATCTTCTAAAATAAAACCTTGTGTTCTCGGGTTCAGGAAAGGACATCTTAGAAAGGACACAAAATATGAACCATAAAAGAAAAAATATATAAATTTGGACTTCCTCAAAATAGAAAGAAAATTGTTTTTTGAAATTTACTGTTATAAAATTGAAAATATATGCTGCAGACTGGGAGAAAATGTTGGCTAAACATGGATTTGATAAAGGATTTGTATAGAAAATATATAAAGAATTCTCAAAACTCACAAGAAAACAAATAACCTAATTTTTTGAAAGTGAAAAAAGATTTGAGCAGACATTTTATCAGACAATATAAGACTGGCACATAAGCACATGAAAAGATGCTCAATATTATTAGTCATTATGGAAATGCAAATTAGAACCAAATGAGGAAAATGGCAAAGTAAGGATCTTTGAAAATTCTTCCCTCAATAAAAGCAATGAAAAAACTGGCAAAAATGGTTAGAACCAACTTTTTCAGAACTCTGGAAATTAACCAGTCTTGTAGCAATCTGGGGAGCATTATTCAAGAAAAACAGATAAATCTCAGGAAGAACGCAAGTTCTGTGGCATTCTAACTTGTCCTAGTCCCATTCCCTGCTCTCCAGCTCCAAAGTAGTTTTGGAAAACTAACAGCCTCAAGTCATGGTAAAAACCAGCGGTCTGGAAGCCACTGGAGGAGGTAGAATGGGGTTGGAGCTACTTCAAAGCCCCATTCCCAAAGAACTGCCAATATATGACATGTCTGGTGATTCCCTAGAAGATTGCATTTGCTATATTGATGTAACTTGAGTCAGAATTCACCCAGTGCCTCTCTGGGGGCACTAGCCAAAAACAGTTACAGGCAATTGCTTAATTTCATGGTTGTCTGAGGTGCTGGATAACAGCTGGGGCAAATGATGAACTAACCAAAAAGCTTAAAAGGGAAAGTTAGGGATGAGATACCCATTAGTCCTTTAAAAGCTTTGACATATCCCTGAGAATCTAAAAGGCCATGTGCATACATGGGGCTGTGCACACACACAGGAAAGATCTGAGAAAGCCCTAAGCTCTGATTGACTTTGAGGCTCTCTACAAGCAGGAAGTGAAGGATAAGGTAGAAATATCAGCTGCCTGGCTGAGTGTTCAGGGCATGTTTCAGCATTAATGCAGAGCCCTTTGCAAAGACTTGAGACTCATATGGGTCTTAGGTGTTTTAAGGCAAACTCTGTCCAATCATCAGAGGACCAGTAAGCTAACTAAGCAATGACTTCAGTAGTTGCACTGAACAAAGAATATAAATTTTACAGAAATAGGTCAGAAAATTCACTAAGCAAACTAACAACAATAACTACCACAAACCCTAGTGAGGGGAGAGAATCTGATTTCTAGAGTTGCTACATTATATCATTTAAAATGTCCAATTTTGGGGGCACTTGGGTGGCTCCATTGGTTAAGAGTCTGCCTTTGGCTCAGGTCATGATCCCGGGGTCCTGGGATTGAGCCCCGCATTGGGCTCCCTGCCTCTCTCCTCAGCAGGGAGCCTGCTTCTCCATCTCCTCTCTGCTTATGTTCGCTCCCGCTCTCTCCCGCTCTCTCAAATAAATCAATAAATCAATAAATCAATAAATCAATAAATAAATCTAAAATTCAATTTAAAAAATAAATAAAATGTCCAATTTAAAAAAATTATGAGATATGAAAGAAACAAGTATGACAGAAAGCAAAAAGCAATCAGTAGAAACTCTCTGAGAAAGCACAGACATTGGACTTCGTAAACAAAGAATCCAAATTCGTTATTTTAAATATGTTCAAAGAAATAAAGTATACCATGTCTAAAGAACTAAGGGAAATTATGAGAACAATGTCTCACCAAACACAGGATATCAATAAAGAGATAGAAATTATATAAAAGAACCAAAGAGAAACTATGGAGTCAAAAAGTACAACTGAAGGAAAAGTCACTAGAGCCGCTCGACGGCATTTTTGAACTGGCTGAAGAAAGATTTAGCAAATATGAAAATAGGTCCATCGAGATTAACCAATCTTAAGAATATGAAGAAAACAGAATGAAGAAAAATTAAGAGCCTCAGAGACCCGGGCAAAACCTCAGAAATCTATGGAATACACCATCAAGTATGCAAAATTGGAGTCCCATGAGGAGGGTGGTCATGGTAAGGGGCAGAAAGAATGCTAGAAGAAATAATGGTCAAAAACTTCCCAAATTTGAGGAAAAGCATCAACCTACACATCCAAAATGCTCAACAAACTCCAGGTAGGAAAAACTCAGGGAGATCCATGCCTAGACATAACCATAATCAAACTGTCAAAATCAAAACCAAATGACATTCTACTACACGCTAACGAGAATTGTTGAAATTAAAAAGAGCTTGAGGTCACTGGCATTTAAATGCAAAATGGCACAGCTGCTTTGGAATTCATTTTTTACTTTCATATAAATTAAACACACACTTACCACATAACTCAACAACTCCACTCTTATGTACCCAAGAGAAATAAAACACAGAACCTCACAAAGACCTATATTTGAATGTTTATAGCAGCTTTTTCTCTTTTTAAATTTTTATTGTTATGTTAATTACCATACATTACATCATTAGTTTTTAATGTAGTGTTCCACGATCCATTGTTTTTGTATAACACCCAGTGCTCCATGCAGTACGTGCCCTCCTTAATACCCATCACCAGGCTAACCCATCCCCCTCCCCTCTAGAACCCTCAGTTTGTTTTTCAGAGTCCATCGTCTCTCATGGTTCATCTCCCCCACCGATTCCCCCCCCTTCATACTTCCCCTCCTGCTATCTTCTTCTTTTTTTTTTTTCTTAGCATATATTGTATTATTTGTTTCAGAGGTACAGATCTGTGATTCAACAGTCTTATAGCAGCTTTTTTTTAAATGACAGTCCCAAACTGTAAAAAAACCCTAAGTGTCCATCAACTGATGAATGAATAAACAAATTGTGACATACCCATTGCACAGAGTACACTATTCAGCAATACATAGGAATGAACTACGTACTGCCTCCTACATGCATCAGCATGGAGGAATCTCAAAAGCATTAGGCTGAATGAAAGAAATGAGACATAAAATATTACACAACATGATTTTGTTAATATATGAAAGTCTAGAAAAAGCAAAACTATGGTGATAGAAATCGTATCAATGGTTGACAAAGACAATAGATGAGGAACTCACTGACTCCAAAGGGACATAAGGGAACTTCGGGGGGATGATATAAATGTTCTTTATTATGCTTATGGTGATGTTTATATACTGTATATATTAAAATAGGTGAATTTTATTATATGTAAATGATTCCTCCATAAAACAGATTAATTCAAAACATAAAAGAAAGAATAATAATATACCTACCTATAATCCAGCAATTTCACTCCAGTTATTTACCCAAAAGAAGAGAAAGTATATATCCTCAAGGAGTCTCATACAGAAATGTTTATAGCAGCTTTATTCATAAAAGCCAAAACCAAAGGAAAAAAGTCCTTCAACAAGAGAGTGGATGAGCCAATTGTGGTATATCCATATGATTAAATTATACTTAACAATACAAAGAAATCAATAACATGGATGAACCTCAAAAACATAACAGTGAGCAAAAGCTAGACTCAAAATAATACATATTATATGATTTCATTTGTATGAAATTAACCGATAAGCAAAACAGGGACGCCTGGGTGGCTCAGTTGGTTAAGGGTCAACTCTTGACTTTCAGCTTAGGTCATGATCTCAGGGTTGTGAGACCTCACTGGGCACGGAGCCTGCTTAAGATTCTCTCTCTCCCTCTCCCCCTGCCCCCCTCCTCCATCCCCGCTCGTGCACACACTCTCTCACTCGCTAAGAGAAAAAGAAGAAGAAGAAGGAGAAGAAAAGCAAATATATGGTGATAGAAATCAGAAGAGTGGTATCACCTGTTGCGGGTGGTAATTTATTTGAAGGGGACACAAGGGAACTTTCTTGGGGGAATTGAAATAGTCTACATCACGACTAGGGGATTTGTTATAGGGTGTATGTATGCACTTTTATTCTTGGTAGAATGGTACACCTAAATTCTATGTGTTTCAGCATATGTAAATTTTACAAACTTCAAAGGATTCTCATTGCATTTAGAATAAAATTCAAACTCCTTATAGAGGCTTTTAAAATGCCAGCCCCCTCTCCAATTTACCTTATTCCACACTGTCCTTCCCTCCCTTTCCTCCAGACATACGAGCTTCTTTTAGGACCTCATGCCTGCCCTAGTAATCCAGGCCTTTGCACATGCTGTCCCTTTAGACTGGATACTCTCCTCTGCCCCTTTGCTTGGCTGGATTATTCTCATACTTCAGGTCTCAGATGGCCTTTAAAATGCCACCTCCTCCAAGAGGCCTTCCTTGACTACACCTTGGCCATTTGCCTCTGTCCCTCGTTGGTTGCACTCACAGTACTTATTAACAATTCCTCCTATTTTGTGGTCTAGTTACTTCTTTTTGCCACCCACAGAATGTAAGTTCCCAGCTCTGTCAACAGTAGTTCAGTACTTTGTTTTTCATTGTTGAGGGGAGTGGGGATGTAGGGTTAAAGTTTGCTTTTGTTTTGTTTTTTTTAAAAATAGATTTTATTTATTTATTTGCAAAAGAGTACGCACGAGAGCAAGCACAAGTAGGGCTGGGGTTGGGGATAGAGGGAAGGGGAGAAGCAGACTCCCTGCTGATCAGGGAGCCCGGAGGCCCTGGAATCATCATCTGAGCTGAAGGCAGATGCTTAACAGACTGAGCCACCCAGACTCCCCTAAAGTTTGTTTTTATTTAAAAGCAACACACATCACTTTTTTCTCCAAACCTGTCTCAAGTGCTTTTTCATCCCCGCCAGTCCTGGCTTTCCAAATTAAATTAAAAGTTCCTCAGGGTAGGCATCAGATTTCTTTATTTCCAAGTGGGACTCCCTAGCCACTCCCATGGTTTGATGCAGCCTGCCCCCTGTTCAGGCCCCTTGCTAATAGGTCAGAATATCAGAATCCCCAACCTTGGAGATCTCGGTTGGGTCAAGATAAAAATACTTCTAGAAGACCCCTGCGGAAATACAAGTACATTGTTTGGAGTGGATAAAATGTCACGTAGGTGTCATTATTAATAGCACTCTTTTACTCTTAAAAATGTCCCGCTTTGGACACGAAATTCTATTGTCACGCTACCCAGCAGGAGACCTCACTGACACAGTGACAAGGAGGAGAGGTAAGTTATGGTGGGGGCTGAGAGACAGGTAGGTGGCCGGTGAGACAGGTGCATAAAGCAGATAGGAGTTGCCAGAAATGCAGGAAGGCGTAGGAATGGTGAACGGTGGGCGACGAAAGAGATCCCATTAAGGGAACAGGAGACGTTAAGACAAACTTTTCTCCTTAACTTTGTCAGGTGCTAGTTCAGCCTGAAACACTCAGAACGCACTGACCTTTCCTTGAGGTGAAGGTAATGAGCACCAGCCTTGTCTACAGGAAAATTAATGCATATTCACAGTTTATATTCAACTCGCAATCCTTGTTTATTCTAGAAAAAGAGTTAGGAGCTTCTCTTTCAGCACTTTAATCCTTTGGCTTAGCAGTGGTTGGAGCTGCGTACAGATGAAGCACTGAGGGAGGGCAAATGGGGAGGTCCTCCCTCTGTGGGCCCGGCAAGCAGTTAGTTTGAGCACAGAATGCTGGCGAGAGAGCACCAGTGTCTTGGTCCCTCTGGGTTATGTATGTGCAATTTCCAAGAATGCTTATGTAAGGTTCCCTGGCCTGACAATTCACTGTTTGCACCTCTTAAGCAGGGCTGGTCTACGGAGAAAAACTCCTTTTCGGATGTATCTCTCCCCTGAGCCTGGCAAAGAATCGCCTTTTCACGGTGACCTCCTGCCACGGCTGTTGGGAGATTATAACCCAGCGCCCATCACCCACTAAAACGGTTCTGGGTGTTTTCCACTGAAGGTCTGCCATGGAGAGAGAGGCTGGATTCGCCTTTCTGCTCCTTCTCCACCACAAGCTGAAAAAGCAAAGGCACCCCAGCGGTGTGCTGCTTCACTCC
Source organism: Zalophus californianus (assembly GCF_009762305.2). Taxonomy (NCBI): domain Eukaryota; kingdom Metazoa; phylum Chordata; class Mammalia; order Carnivora; family Otariidae; genus Zalophus; species Zalophus californianus. The sequence goes on from NC_045599.1 coordinate 104,266,603, forward strand.
CAGGCTCACCATATACCATGCAAAGGGGAGACGAAGTATCATGGTCTTCATGAGCTGTAGAAACCTGTACCCCAAATATGGTCACTTGGCAGCTTTTTGAATCCCCTCACTTTTTCTGCCCCAGCTGGGCTCTTTCTCAGAACTGTTTTCCAAGTGGCAGCTTGTGTTTATTCTCCTGGGCTTTTGGAGAACTTAGGGAAGGAAAAAATCAACAAAGTGTAGTTATGCGCATGGAAAACCATATGCTTCATAAAACTGCATATGTGCTGTGTTTAAGATGTACAGGAAGATATGCAAAAATAAACACCTGCCAACTTCCCAATCTACCTAGATTAGAAAATTCAAAAAGCCTATGTTCATATGCAAAAAATACAGCCTGACTTAAATTTCACAGATTGTTAAAGCTGAAAGCTGAAAGAGCTCATTCAAGGATTGCAAATTCAGATTCCTGTGGGGAGCGGACAGGTATAAATGAGTAAAGTGGGCAAGGCGGGGCCAGTGGGGAACTGGGATGGGGTGGGGACCGCCCAGACTCGTTCCTTTAGGCAAGTGTTGCCACTCAAAAACAGAAACAAGAAAGCTAGAAATCCAGATTCTTTTGTGAATTCTCCTAACTTTTTCAGTGTTGTTGGGTCATTCAGGTTTATTTTAAAATATTGTAGAGGTCGAACAGCACTGCAAATAAGATTTGACCCATGGACGTTCGTTTGAAAATTTTTCTCAAAATATTCCATAATTTAGTAATAGATGAGTGGTTTGATGTAAAAGAAAGCTTTCACAAAGTCACACTGATGGTGATGACCAGATGTCACCAGGGCTCAGCTTTTATAACTCTTGTCCTGGTATTATTTCTCCTAATTCTGATATCATGTGACCTGCTTTACTAGGGGATGATATTTCATGGATAGGTTTTCAGGTGATCAATTCAGTTGTGCATTTTTTTCTGTTTTTTTTTTTTTTCTATTTGTCCCTCAAGATCCATTCTGCATCCTTCTTTATCTTGCTTTTTGTCTCAAGAGGCTGACCTGTATTGCCTAGCCCTTGTCCTTTGGCTATTAGCGGAGTTTAACCAATGAGAGGCCCCAGGATGAGCTCAGAGAGAAGGTGGGAGGAAATTGATGTGTTTCTCTCCACTACAGGCTCCTGTCAGGCAGTGACAATAAGCTCTGTGGAGCTTATTTCTCTGGGTTTTAGTAACCATACCCTCTTGCCCCTTTAGACTTAGAGGTGGTATTGTTATATTCAGAGTGCTTCATTCTTCTTTGTTGGGGTCCCCAAACCCCGTCCATAAGGTTGTGAATAGTTCCTTTATTAATATCTCTTCAATTATTAGCTGAGGTAGGGTAAGCAACTAGCCTGGTTTGCCTGAGACTCTATTTTAGCACTAAAAATCTCATGTCCTGGGATATCCCTCAGTCCTGAGCAAAGCAAGATAGTTGGTCAACCTATGTATGAGCTCTGTTTGTATACTTCTTTAAAATCTGCTGCTTCCTTTATCATTCTATTCCTTCTCTCGTATGTTTAATAATTTCAAATATTCTTATTTTATTTCTTTATAAGAATATTTAAATATTCTTATAGTCTCTTACAGATACTTCTATTATTTCTGATTCTTAGGGTGCTCTTTATCCTTTGGCTGCCTCTGCTGACTCTCACTCATGGTGGCTAATTTCCCTGTGTGAGTCTTTTGTGGCTGTTTGTGTCCTAATAGTTTCATAATTGCTTCTATTTCATCCTAAGCGTTCAATTGACCGGGGCAGCTTGTGCTAACTTCGTAGTCGTACACATTTGGATACCACAGACTTGGGATTATGGTTTCTTGGACATAACTTTTTTTTTTCCTTCTTTAAACCAGAGCCTTAGACAGGTGGCAAGCTTTCTTCCTTCTTTCCTAGACTCAAATGTGGAGATTTTATACTTGCCTTTCTATGGACAGTGTAACTTGTCAAGGCTCACAGCTTTATGCTGAAGCTCAGGTCTGGTTTCCCTGCCTGGCAAGGGCTTGAGGCCACATCTCATAGAAATCCAGCAAGGGTCAAGTCCCTAAACTTTAGCTATCAGGGGCTATATCTGGGTCAGAAATTTTGCTGAAATGCTAGCCCTCCATTACAGTCCTGGCTTTGATTTCCCTTTTCATTCCTTGCACCAGAGGATTTTATAAAATTCTATTTCTATTTTTTCATTCAGCCTTTCTATGAATCTGTTCTGCCATACTGTCAGAACCAAAGATTACTTGGAAACACTGAAGTTCATACCAAGCATAAACTGGAAGTAGGCTTAATGTGGCTCTGCTTCTGCCCTTGCAGAGTCGGTAAGAGACTTTGGCTCACAAATTGAGGCCAAAATACAGCAAGTCTGAGGGGCCAGACTTGGATACCTAACCCAGTGTGAGTCACTTCTGATGCTAATCTAGTCTCATTTAAGGTGATTGGCACCATGAGGCAAGGTGGAAATGAAATATTCATTGCCCATTCAATATTACCTAATTTGTATGTCCAAGTGTTGACAAAAGAGAAGCCTTTGCCGTCTACTTTATGAGTAATTGTAAATTAATATGCAACCCTGCACCCATTCTAGTGAGAAGAGAATAACTTACATTTGCCAACTGTTCGACAACATGGCCTGGTTTCAACTGCAGATGTCACCCATCCTGTTGGAAATTTAGAGGGATCGAGAGACTTCCTAAAAGAAGCAACTCTGAATAACATTACAGAATGTGGAATCTGAGAGTCTTAAATAACCAAGGTTAAAAGAAACACTAAAGATCATCTTCTCATTTAACAGGTGAGGAAGATGAGGCCCAACCGGGGTTTCAGGTTTAGACATTTCTTCCAGCTCTTCCAAGCGCTTTCATGGTACAGCCAAATAAATAGTCCTTTTGCTCCTGCAGTTATGTTCTCATTATATGGCTTGCTAGATTTTTTTTTTTTTTTTCACTGAAAAGTTGCATTGAACAGATCTTTGAATGCTCCATACCTACACGGATCTTGCAGGCAGGACTAGGGAGCTACATCCATCAGAATGACTTACAGCCCAAAGATGGCAGCTTGTTCTTCATTTGCTTAATGAATACATTGGGCCCTGAGGTTTCCTAGATCAGAGAGGAAATGCCCAGGGTTTTGACGCTTTGCAAATGTCAATTTGAAGTTCCAGACATTTCTCCTAACCCGTAGGTTGTCAGTACAGGAACCAGGCCCCCACAGCACAAAGCAGGCACCTTGACCACTCCCCAGCCGGAGCCCTCTTGAGGGGGTTCCAGCTCAAGTCAAGAGCTAGGAGTGGGAGGCCCTCGTTCTGAATCTAATTTTTTCATCCAATAACAGAGGCAAGAGCCAGTGGGAGAGGGTCCCAAAGGAATAAGGCAATATGGGTGTGAAGCATATGGGAAAAGCATTACTGTAATTAGAAAAGGGGAAAACTAGTAAGTGTTGTTTCTGTCCTTTGCATTCATTCTCTTATTTAATCATTACCAAAATGTTGTGAGTTAAGTACCACTCTTAATCTCATTTTACAGATGAGAAAACTGAGGCACAAAGCAGTCAAGTAGGAGATCACACAGCTGGTAAGTGGCAGAACCAGAATGTGATTCAGGCACTCAAGAACCTCCGATCTTAACCACTCTGCGTGTTATGTCCTGTACTCTGGGGAGCACCATAGTTCACACATAATGTTTATCTGTCCTTGTGAGACTTCTCAGGCATGTTCCCTTCCAGTATCCAGGTATTGTTAGTATTAAAATCTAAAACTATAAGAGTTTTAGATTTTAATACTAACAATACCTGGATACTTCTTATATATAAACACTGGTTTAAGTGCTTTATATGCACACATTACCTCATTTATCCTCACAACTCTACAAGGTATTATTATTCCCGTTTTATTGATAAGAAAACTGAAGTTGAAAGGAGGTTAAATTACTAGCCCAACATCAGACAGGTAGTAAGTAGTAGAGGCCACATTCAAATCCAGACCTTCTAATTTCAAAGTCTGAGCTTTCATTACTATGACAGTGGATCTTAAACTTCAATGTGTTCACCTGTACCCTGGGAATCAATGTACCCTGGGAATCTTTTAGGAAAACAGATCTCAGGGGGCGCCTGGGTGGCTCAGATGGTTAAGTGTCTGCCTTCGGCTCAGGTCATGATCCTGGGGTCCTGGGATCAAGCCCCACATTGGGCTCCTAGCTCAGTGAGGAGTCTGCCTCTCCCTCTCCCTCTGCCTCCCCTCTGCTCATGCTCTCTCTCTCTCTCTTACTATCTCTCTGTTCCAAATGAATAAATAAAATCTGTTTTAAAAAATTAAATTAAAAAAACAGAAAAAGAGGAAAGTAGATCTCAGGCTTCTACTCCCAGATTCTGAATCAGTCGATCTGGGGAAATCCCAGGAATCTGCCTTCTTAAACTTTCCAGAATTAAGGACTCTGCTTTACCAATCCCCACCTCATCATACTGTCTCTATGACTATAACAGATCAGACATAAACTGGTCAGTTGTATTTTAGCTCTAACAACATAGTATTGCTAAAGCTGCTTTCTGCTGCTGGTTGGGTTATCCAAACCCAATAGATTGCATGCTATTGCTCACTGTATTGGCTCCTTACATTGTGGATATTCCTTCCCCCACCCCTTCTCTGCACATAGCCCCGAGTAACAAGGTATCTGTGTTAGTTGGGACATTTTTCATTGCAAATGACAAAAATGCAATTAAAACAAACTTTAGCAAAAAGGAGAATCCATTGGCCCATTGAACTGAAGGCTCCAGGGGTAAGTCTACATTCAGGTGTGGCTTGATCCAGGTAGTCAACTGGTGTCACCCAGAATTCGTCTCTGTCTACCTTTCAGTTTTATTTTCCTCTGTGTTGGTTTCATTCTCAGGTCCAGCTTCCCCTCAGGAACTGATGGCCATTTGAAACTTTAAGCTCATATTCATGTAGTTTAGTGATTCCTGCGGAAAGAGGGAGCCTCATTCTCAATTGTTTTGGCAAAAATCTTGAGGCCGAGTCTCATCAAGTTGCGTTGATTTAAATTCTCATTCTTGAACCAAACACTGTGGCCTGAGGGTGTAGAATATTCCAATTGGCTAAACCTGGTAGGTGGGAGTGGGAGGTGCAGTATCAGCCTGACCATAGCCACATGAAATGAGACTGATGGAGAGATGGTTCCCTAAAAAAAAGAATGATGAAGGACATAAAAGGAATAGATAAGAGGCAGGTGAAAGTTAACCAAGCCCAGCATTAGAGCAAGATGTCTGATTCCTGGAGCAGAGATGACCAGGCCACAGTCGATTCTTCTCTCGGGAAATTGACCCATCAGGCTTTTCCCATACTCATAACTGAATTAGACTGATACAGGAACTCTAACATTTTGGGTACTAACAAAACAAAATAAAACAAAACAAACTTGGCCCTTTACAAATGGAATAGAACACACAATAAAATTTTAGAGTTTAGAAGGATCTTATTGATCTTCTAGTCCAGGCACTTAATTTTGACATTTTAAAAAACCAACAGAATTAACCATTTTGAGTTAAAAAATCAATAAACCATTCACTGAGCACACAATAAGGAGCACGTTTGTTGACGTCTGTGGAAACAACACTAGAAGCTTTGGAGTCTTGAGTTCCAGTTCCAGACGAAGGAGGCAAGTCACTTTAGCAACGTGGTTCCTGCCTTCCACCATCTGTGATTTTGGGGACTCTTGCCAGGGACATCATATCGGGGTCAGGACTACAACCCACGTCCCCCCGCCTAGGACTCTGTCTTTCAGCTTTGCAGTCCCTGCTGGGAACCCATGTCCTCTCCCTTTCTTGGTCCTACTTTCTTTGGTCTTTACTCCTGTTATACTTCCTACCAATCAAGGGTTTGCATTACTCATTCAGCCTGACTTTATGGACTGCCCACGGAGCATGCAAGGATGGAGGGGAAAGAGTGATAAGTGAGACACTCTTGGGCCCTCGAATTTACAACTTGGACATCCTCAAGTTTCTTGGAAAATGCTTCTTTCCTGCCAATTCATCCCCATCTGCCATACTTTCTCCTCCGTCTCAACAGTTCAAAGTTCTTCCCAGTTGTTCACATCCCTTAAAGCACCCTCCCTCTCAGGCTCGCTCCCTTTCTTACTTTCCTGCCCAACAGGCTCAGACTAACCTTTCTGGGAGCTCATACAGCACCACCTGACACCATCCGTTAAAATTTAACGGCAAGTGCTTAGCAAAAAGATGACGAGATTTACTGGCAATTCAAACCAGGTTATTGGGCACCATCTGCCTTCCTTCAAATTACTGGGAAGAAGGAATGGATCCTTTGGGCTTTGTTTATTTTTAGACTACTGCAAAGGAACCCAGAGGGCTGCCTCTTGATCATGTTAATCCCCAGTCTAAATGAGGCCGAAATATCAAGGGGGAGAACAAATGACCATAAACACGTTTCTATTCACATACGCTAGTTACGGGAAAAGCAAAATAAAGTGTTCCTGTCTTCCTGTCGTCATCCTACCATCCCCACCCATCCCCGGACCCAGTGGGAGAAAAGCCAATAGACTTATACCCCCAAGGAGGTAGCTGATTGAGACTTTCTTGGGTAAAATGAGTAGCAAGCACACCCATCTATCCCACAACCCCTATTAAATTCAGGCCCAGTCACTGGTTATAATTCACTTTCCATGTCATCTACTGAGGCAGTCAGGACTCCAGAGAAGAATCTCTCTGGGCAATACTAGATAGGTTAAGTTTGGACTTGACTGAGCTTAGAAGGATGATTCCATAGGGGCTGTGGAGGAGACTGGGCTTCCATGGTTTCCAACCATGAGTGAACACACGACTCCTCTGGGACACTGTCGGAAAGGCAGATCCAGGCCACATCTGCAGAGATGTGATTCAATGTATCTGGGTGGGAGGAGAGAATTTGCTTTTAACAAAACCCTGGATAATTCTGAAGCAGGAAATTATTCTGGGGGCTGACCTTCTAAAACTCTCGCCGTAGCAGGCATTGCCTCTAGAAGGCTCCAGTTAAAACTCAGCAAGCCGATCTCCCAAGAGACGAACCAATAACTCATCAACAGCTGCTATCCCATCAGCCCAGATCTGTGAGCAGACAGATGCACTGCACTTAGAGGGACAAGCACAGGGCTGATCAGGATTGATAAGTCAGAAAGGCCTGAACACAGGCTTCCCGGGAGCAAGGACATAGGGAAAGATTGGCGAGGTTGGGGTGGGAGAAGGGAATTGAAGACCCTGGGTCCTAAGGGGTTTGGAGACAAATGAGGGAGACCTGCCAGGACAAGAAGAGAAGCGGAAAGTGATGGGGAGTTGGAAAAGCCATGGAAAAGGATCAGAGATTTCAATATAATTTTGGCTACCTTCCACTTTTTTCTAGCGTACATTCTCCAGGATTGGAAGGAACACTGATGCATCTGATTTTCCCATCCTTGATACAATACCAGGGATTTGGGAGGGGGGAATGTCTGTATTAGCAACATTCACACTAATACGTTAATCAAATTATCTTATCGGCCTAATATGTTTGTACATTGCAAAGTATTAAAAACAACTTTTGACAATTTATTGGCAAATTATTTCATTTATTTATATGGCAATTATTTCCTTCAGGAGCATTTTGTGCAATCTATTTAATGCATTATATTTTACAAGCTCCCATTGGTGTCCCGTCAGTATCTCATAACTGGAAAATTATTTCATCTTTAAAAATGCCTGGGAAATGCAGAAGTCCACACCCTTCATTTATTCTTCAAGTCATCTTCTTTGCAGACTCCCAGGGTGGGGAGTGGCAGCTCAGTGTGCTGCTGAAAAACTCCACAGGGAAGAGCCTTCCTCCTGATGTCCAATCCAACGGTTCTGAGAGTTGAGCTAACATCAGAATCAGTGGTGGGTTTGTGAAACACAGCTTGTGGGCTCCAGCCCCAGAATTTCTGAAAATCTGCGCCTAAGACAGGTCCCCAGGTACTGTTGCTGCTGGTCCGGGACTATCACTTGAGAACCACTGGCCTAACCCTGGCCACTTCCCTGAAATTTCTGCTCCCTCTTCCCTAACTCTGATTCCCAGAATGACTGAGCAAGTTGAATTCCTTTTCCACAATGAAGAACTTCAGATATGGAGCTTCAAACATGCAGCTTCCCACTGCAATGTAAGCACCAGGGTAAGGACTGGATCTGCAACGTTTTCCTTGCTTTACTCCCAGTAGCTCAAACAGTGCTGGTAACTTAGTGTGCACGCCAGAAAGATCTGTTGATTGACTGGCTAGCACACAGTAATCACTATATAATTGTAGCTCATTATTCTTATTACTTCTGAGGAATAACAATCTTACAAAGCAGATCGTCCTTCTAGAGGGCTCCAAGATAAGCTATAAATGCACTCTGACCCTGTCTGCTGTGTTTCCAGACCTCAATAGGGCGTAGAAGCAGGCAAAGAGTGTACTTTTGCCCAGAGTGAGGAGTTTCTGGAATTTTCCATACACGGGCCGGGCAGGACTCATATTACTCTACATTTCTTTAAAGAATGGGCTCACAAAAGGAATGAAGTGATGGGTATTTTCACCAAAGAATTCTCTTATTGAGTGGGGGAAAAATATGGAACTCAGCAATCAGATGGGAGATGAAAGAGTAAAACCAGCATTCCACAGGGGATGTGTTCTAGACATCCTGGGAGTAATTTACTTCCACACTCCACAGATGGAAAAGAACAAAAAAGAGGTTGTGCAAAGAGCCTGGGGTGTAAGCAGCAGCTTCTTATCCCTGTCCTTCCCAAGGGAATGAACCTCCATCTGGCTTCATTTGTCATTACTGGTGTTCCCATCTTAGGAAAGGTGTCCCTCAGTGACGAAGCCGGTTTGCACCTTGTAGTTGGCCTCGGTGCTTCCCCAACCTGGTGCTCCACTTTGAGGAAGAAGAAATAAAAAACCTTTGAAATGAATAATTCTAAAGGCAATTCATTTTTGTCCTAAAACATAAGTAGGGTATTGGAGAATTGAATGGAAAACTTCCTTTTCTGAGCTCTTCCCAGGCTCAGGAACAAGTTATTCCAAAGCCATCACAGGCAAGTGCCTCAGCAAAGAGAAAAAACAGAGGAAACTATTGCTATAATTACGACTAATTACAATCTCATGATTCCATTTAATCTCCACAGAAGAAGTTCACCAACTGGAGAACGCCATTGATCTTCTGTGCCCGAGCCAATTAGATATTTTGGTCCAATCCAGAATGGTTACCCAGCCTTTGCCAGAATGAAATTGTGTTTAGAATTTTATTTTTATAGTCTCTGAGGCATCGCATATTTTAACAGGACATTGGATACCGTCCATTTGTGGCACATCTGCTCCAACAAGATCTGCATATTTCAAAAATCATTAAGAAGTTAATACCGAAAACTATTTTAACTCTCTCTCTCTGACGACAGGTTGTTTTTTAACGTTCAAGTGTTTAGATTTCCCTTAGAAAAAATGAAAATGATTCCTTTACCTTGGGATTTTGATCCAGATCGTATAGGAGGAAAGAGATGATAAGTGACATCTCAATTTGGGGCACCTCATTAGTCAGGGGGACTTGATTTTTGATGATGCTATTCTAATTGACTCGCTGCAGACTGCCATTCTCTAGGGTGTTGAAGAACTCTAAGAATCGCGCTTCCAGTCCTCCAGAGGTTTGCAGACTCCTGCCTTTCACTGCCTGAGGATCAGAAATCACGGGAGGAGGTGGGGCCCTAGCCATTTACCTACCCTGTAATCTGAAGCAAGTTATTCATACCCTCTGACCCTCTGCTTTCGTGGAGGGTAAGATGAATAGCATGCTACCTGCCTGAACGTTTTCTGCTAGAATGGAAGATACAGCATCTGTTGTCCTAGGGCAGGGCGCAGGGTCCGTGCCCAAACAACATGTTTATTTGTTTATTCAACCAAGAGCGAAGCCCGAAGAGTGAGTGCCCAATCTAGAGACGCTGCCTTCCTGTTGTTACAGTCTGGTGGAGAAAACAGATAGGAGTCAAATCATCACTCAATTTAATTAGAGTTGGAAATAAGTACAATAAAGAAGAACTTCCAGCAGAGGAACAGCTAATTGGATGGGGATGGGGGTGGACAAGGGGTCAGGGCAGGGATAAGGGAAGATAGAGGAAGTCATTTTGAACTGAGAACTGAAAGATGGGGGTGGGGGAGCCTCCCTGCGGGCCCTGGAGGACAGCATCAGGGAAGGAGGCCCTTGGAGAGAACAGGCCAGGTAGATGCAGAGATAGGGCTTGATTAACCACTGGCAATCTCACATAAATTACTAGCAAGTTTTAGTCAGTGAAGCCTTTGATTTAAATTTGACAAAATTAAGACAATTATGTCTTAAGAACAAACCTTTAATGTGTGAAATAAAATTTATTGACAGGAATACTTTTTGACCCATTTCACTAATTTCTCTGAAAAAGTACCTAATTTATGTGAAAGGAAAAAATATATAGTTGATACATAGCTAGTTACCTACAGTAAATAGAAAATGCACAAATGCATTATAACTTATAATAAGGTATAAGGAGAAACAAGCTTGAAGAATAATCTGGGACAGAGGCTCCACCAGGCTCATAACTAGTGCTCCATCTTGAGTAAGTTGTTTCCTGAGGGTTTTCTCTGTGCCGGGCACTGTGCTAAGCGCTTACGTGACGTACATTATGGAAATTTTGGCAACTACTCAGTGAGCTATCGATCTCCGCCTCCTCCTTGCCATTAGCTCATCTCCACTTTGCAGAAGGGACAGAAATTCAGAAAAATTAAGTAGCATGCCCAGTTTTACCTAGGTAGTAAATAACAAGATTGGCATTTTATCCTAGCAACCAGTTCCCAAACCTGTGCTCTTAAAACCACAGCATCATTTGCTCTGTCCAGCCTGGAAGGTGGTCACAAACACGAAACAGTTGTGGAGGAACGCACGCCGATGTAAGAGACCACCGGGACGAACGTTTACTGTTTTCCTGCCGTGAAACCAGACGCTGTCAGGGTCACCTCAGCTTTATTCCAACCACCCAAGCTGGGATTTCAGAAGAGCTTTTTAGCAGGTGCTTCAGGGAGGCCCAGGGGCTCATAGGTCCGCTGAAGTCTTTTGCCAAGTGTTCTGTGCGTGTGCGCATGTGCATTTTTCTCGAGGTCAGTCACCAAAGTGTTTATGAACTTCTGGTGAGAGGAAGCTTCTCTCCAAATTCTGATCCAATGGCGTGGACTCAGGACAAAAGAGGAGTGGGAGTTCAGGAGAGATTTTTACTTCAGTCTGGTCCTAAGCAGTAATGACCTGCTCACTAGCTACTTCAGGTGGGCCCATAATGTGCAAGTCCCCAGCTCTAGCCTTTGCCAGGCTCCTTTAAAAATTACTCCTGGTGTACTCCCTTAAAAAAAACCTTCCTCACTCCTCTACATACACTCACATATTTAAGAGTTAAATAACCGTGCAGGAAAAAGAGCCTAGAAGACACTGAATTCTGAACTATCCACATCCTCCCAATTCTGTGCAGTCCTTGCCAATGTCTATTAAGATGGCTTTAGCAGCACTGTGGCCAGTATGGTCGCTCCCCCTCGCACTGGTTTTTCACAAGTGGTCTTGCACATGAACATTTTTCTGCATTCACGTGGCCCATACTCTTGTGATTTTTAATAACCTGCCAGTATTCCATTCTGTTAACATTTCTCGAATACATTTAAGTTTCTTTTACAAAAAGAAACCCTCCATTTTAGATCCTCAACACGTAGATTTTCATTTTAAGGTTAAAAAAATATCTGATACAGAAAATCTTAACAACGTACAACATAATGGTTTCAGAGCACCAGCTTTGGAGCCCAATGGACTTGTATTTGAGTCCCATTTCTGTCTCTTATGAGCTATATGACATTGGGCAAGCCACTTAAGCTCTTCGAGCCCCAGTCACCTCATTGTAAAATAGGAATAATAACAGTGTTTCCCCTCTTCAAATTGTTGCAAGATTAGCAATATAAAATGCTTAAAGTGCTTTGCAGAGTGCCTGGTACACGCTAAAAGCTGGCTAAGTGATAGCTATCGGCCTAACAGAAAATACAGAAAAGGACCCATCTGGGGCCATTTCTTTAAGAGGGGTGAAAACATTATTTTTTCCAATGTCACAAGGAAAGGAGATAAGAGTTCAATTGGCCACATATTGGTGTCATTTTGCTTGCCAATTCCAAGTTTGGGTGTCTGAAACGAACATTTTCAGTCTTAAAATAAGGATGGCAAACTGGGGGCTGGTGCACATGAATAAACATAGCCAGAGAATAAATACACCCTGCGTGTCCCTGGCATGGGGCATCTGTTCAGCCTCACCGTTCCCCACCTCCTTGCAAAGCAAATTCTTCCAAGCCAAGTCAGCCCTCCACCATCAAGGCGGATTTTCTGACACCTCCCCCGACCAAATGCTTGAACATACAAGCAAGACAGAACCACAGGATTATCTCTTGCCCAACTCATTCACTTTATAGATCAGAAAATGGGAGGCTCGGGCAGGTGAAGTGAATTTCCAAGGTTGCATAACTCCTGAAGAGCAGAACTGGTCTAGAACTCCTTCATGATATTTTATTTGACTGTGGGCCTCTTGAAGATCCACTTAATTTTTAATTATTGATTTCTTATTTTCCTAAAGATGTAAAAGGAAACTTTATATTACTATTAATGGAAAATTCAATATTACTTAACTTAAATAAAAGATAGTCACAAAAATAAGTAACAGAACAATGATATTGAATTCTGGCTAAAACATACAATGGGCTGTGAAATGATTGCAGCGGGAAGTGAAGGCTGTCCTCCACAGAAAAGGAGATCAGCAAGGGTTCAAGAGCACCTGAACGAGGACCATCAAATTAAAATGCCATCAAACTTTTCTCTCGGAGGATAGGAAAAGAATTAAAAGGAAATAACCACATTGGCATGGTGTGAGGGGTGTGAATTTGGGAATGACCAGTCTGCTCCATCCTGCTTGGTTTTACTTTCTGGTGTCCCTATCTGTTACGGGTCACTCCACTTGGAATGTTCCCTGGAGGCTTGTTATTGTGAGGTTGATTCTAAGCTCCAACAAACCTGTCTACTTCTTTGCTTCCCTTTTCAATCTCAAAGCTCTAGTCGAGCCCTCAACATTCCTGTGCAGTTAAATTATTCACAGCCCACTTTGTGGCTCATTTTAGTTGCCTTATTTAGCCCTGTGTATAGTCCTTACCTGCTTCAATCTCCAGTGATAACCTTTTTAAGTAGATACTGCTACACTCCCCATTTTACAAATGGAGAAACTGAGGCACAAAGAAATTACTGAACTCGTCTAAGTCCTTAGCCGGTAACTTAGAGCTACTTGATTCGGTATTCTATGCTCTTAGTCACTGTGATATATTACCTTCCGGTCTAACTTCTGTTATTCAGTTTGCTTCAAAAATATTTACTGAATATTTCTTATGATCCCATCAATGGACGCAGCATAGGAGGGGCAAGCAAAGAGGGGTATAACTCAGCCCTCGTCCTTGAGTTTTATGTCATTAATAGAGTCAGCAAATACTGGTTCGCCTACTCCCAAGTTGTAAACTTGTTGCAGACCCAAGGCACATACATATAAAAACGTGCACAAATAAATAATATAATCAAATACAATATGTACAGAGTAATTGGTAAGAGTGATGAGCAGGTCAGGAAGGAGAGGTAGCATTGTGGTCTGACATTACTGGGGAAGGCTTTATGGAAGACTTGGCCCTTGAAAGGAGAGAGGGCATTCTGGGCAAAAGTCCAGAGTGAGCAGAAGGGCAGAGATGGATGGCACCAAGCACAGGGCGACAGGAAGCTCCTTTTCTTAATACTTGATAAGTTAACAACAACAGAACAAACAAACACACAACCCAGCCACAGACCAGCAGGGTCTTACACTTTGCTATAATTTTCAGGAATCAATTATAATAAACCCCATGAGAAGAAAGTTCCTCCAGTCTTAAGAGCAGCATTGGGTCAAAGGGGAGCTTTCCCCCAGGATGCTTTAGATTTCAATTGTGTGCCTGAGAAAGCTCTGCCACCAGCATGGCCTAGAATCTCAACTCAGGTGCAGGAAGCTTTCAGGCAGCCTCAATGCAGCAGAAGGAGGAAAAAAAAATCTACTTATGAGGATTGTTCGCCCGAGAAGCCTTGAGGTACTACTAGCAAGGCAAGAGCTTAAGAAGTAAGACCTGCTTCTTACAGTTAAATGCCAAGTGCTGTCAATGACTTAGGGCTGGCTCATTATGGACCTATTTCAGCTAATCCTCCACGGGCAACAATCCTCCTCTTTTCAGGGACTATGGAAGCCTGGGGAAGGCCATTCCTTTTCCAGTCAGGTGTGAGGGCAAAGAGCCATCCATCTTTAATAAATCTCCAGGCTAACAGGATTCTTCCCATGGTAGCTAGTGCAGAAATTGTCTCTGAAATGTTCGACATCCATTCTGCCTCCTCCTGATTAAACAACAACAACCTGTCTACCCGACCCCCTATCTTCTCTACCAGATGGTAACTTTCTAGAATAGTCATCTATATACTCACTTACCTGTGCATTAATTCGATCAACAACTGAGTGTCTCAATTTATGTTAACACCTAAGTGCTTGATTGCCCTCATTTCTTTTCGGGGTCTGACGCTTACCTACATCTCTAGCTTCATGTCGCACTGTCCTGTGCCCAACGCTCTCGGTTCCAGCCACATCGACTCTGCTCCCTCTCATCATAGCTGACTCCTACACACTAGCTCTTCTGCATGGGCATGGAGCAAATATTCCTTTCCACCTCCCCGCTTCATCTGGTTAGCTTCTTCTTCTTTTTTTTAAATCCAGAATGTGTTTATTGGGATAGTTTCCCACTCATCTTGATTCAGGATGCTTTTAGTGCTGCTTCTGTCTGAAGGAGCATCGTTCTATAAGCCTTGCGTTTCCCCCTGTGGGCTGGAAGAGAACAGCGGGGCAGCCAACATACAAAACTACCGCTTGTGTGTGGCGTGTGTGCCTAAAGATGGTGGGCACTTCATGTCCATGATGTAGGAGTTGGGGCTCTGCAGCAGGTGCTCCTTCTTGTGCTTCCTCTTCTCCTCTTCTAGGGTTAGGTGGAGAAGGTCCTTTGAGATGGACATTTTCTTGTGGGGAGGTTGTCACCGCCAGAAACTCATCTGGTTAGCTTCTACTCCTCATTCAAATCAACTCAGGTCTGAGCTTGTCTCCCATGCCCGACTCCCAGGCGGGGCTAGCTTCTTCTTCTTCTTTTTTTTTTTTTTTTAAAGATTTTGTTTATTTATTTGACAGAGTGAGACACAGCGAGAGAGAGAACACAAGCAGGGGGAGCGGGAGAGGGAGAAGCAGGCTTCCCGCCGAGCAGGGAGCCCGATGCGGGGCTTGATCCCAGGACCCTGTGATCGACCTGAGCCAAAGGCAGACACTTAACGACTGAGCCACCCAGGCACCCCCGGGGCTAGCTTCTTGAGTCCTAGGCCACTGAGCGTCTGTGCCCTCACTGATCTGTAAGTTCCATGAGACAAGGATCTTGTCTGCTTTTCTTCCCAGCACGTAGTGCACTCTCTGGCCCATAGGAAACATTCAACATATTTTGTTGTTTTTGTTGGAAGGAAGGAAGGAAGGAAGGAAGGAAGGAAGGAAGGAAGGAAGGAAGGAAAGAAAGAAAGAAAGAAGGAACAAATGTGGTTCTTTCCCCCAGGATTCCATCAGATCATCAAAGGCAGTGATGGCATCTCCAGGTCCTAGTGCCCGGCACAATGCCTGGCTTATGAGCACTTATAAAGGTGTATTGAAACGAATGAAACAAACTTCCCTGTGTGAGCCACGACTTTAAAGTATCATGAAGGACCAAAAATAAACAATTAACCAACATTAAAAAGACAGACATGTAAATACATGGTCCCAAACCTCACGGGGCTTTCAGTAAAAGACGGGAAAGGGGGCAAGTACACGAATAACCATAATACATCGTGAAAATAAATAGGTATCTCAAGAGGAGTACAGACCAAGGGGCTTAGGAAGTTCAAAGTCAGGAAGATGGCATCTGAGGAAGGGCTAAGAGATGGGAACAGCACACAGCAGAGGGAGATGAATGGGAAGAGGTTTTAGGGAAGAAGGGGCCCTGAGCTCCACAACTGTTCTGGACTTTGTCTGGAGCCATGTGTCCGGTGCTGTTGTGTCAGGCTATTCCTGGCGAAGCAGGAGTATTCCTGGGTGCTACCCATCTAGCACCACCCCACTTCCAAGGCCTTTCTCTATTTTATAAAGTCTCAAAACAGGGCAGACAATTTAAAAGTCCACAAAGGCCAGAAAGCTAAGGTAACCACAAGGTACAGGTTAGGTGTAAGACTGTGGACAAGTGCAAAGCATTGTCGCCTGCATGACAAGCAGAGACAGGTGCTTCTCAACAGCTGCCAGTTGTTGTCATGTGTGACCATGGGCCCCAAGAAAAAAAAACAGAAGTCCAGATTCTTAAGTGAAATCTTCCGATTTTCAAATTCAGTTTTTTGGTTCGAAAAATACCCTTTGGTCAAACAAAACCCATCCATGGACAGCATCCAGACCACAGGTCCCATTCAGCCACACACAACCAGTTTGCAACCTCTGGCCCAAACAGATTGGACTCATGAAAATTAAAACTGCCATTTTGCACCCACAAGATTAGCAAATGTTAAGAAATCTGTTCAAATCAAACCTTGCCAAGAAGGTGGAGCAACAGGAACGCTCAGATACAGCTACTGGGCGTGATGAGTGGAAAAGAAGTGGTGTTAACTTGGAAAAATAAGGATTTGCATACCCTATGACCTACCAGTTCCATTTCTAAGCACAGGCTCTGGGGAGATTGTTGCAAAGGCACACCAAGAAACATATATGAGAATATTGACAGCTGCATTGTCTCTTACGGCAAGAAATTGGAAATACACCAAGTGCCAATTGCCAGAAGAATAAATAAGCCATGGCACACTTGTAGAAGAGAATCAAAATAACCCAAATGCTATCAGTTAACGTGATCTGATGTTTCCAAGGGTTAGGGTCACCTGACCTCTAAGGTTTTTGCATCTCTATGGTGAAACATTCCTAGATATTACTAACCTTCTGTTAGCAGAACTTTTATTCCTTCAGCAACTCTGAGCATCCATGTGCCTGGCACACTGCTAGGTGCTGGGGAAGCAGTGGGAACCAAACAGAAAGTGTCCCTGCCCTTGGATGTGGGAGCAGACAACAGTCAACAACCAAACAAGCACAGAGAGCATCACGAAGGATGAAAGAGCAGGGTGCTATCAGAAAACGCTATGGAGGAGGAGCCTGGTATAGACGGAGTGGGATGGTAGGATATAGTCAGGGATGTCTTTTCTGTAGAAGGCATATTTAAATTGAAACCTGAGAAGTTAAGCCAGGAAAGGAAGGCCGAAAAAACATATCAGGCCACGGAAACAGACCTGCAAAGGCCCCGAGCCTGGAAATTGCTTAGAGAAGCTCAGTTTGGCCAGAGCATGGTGCACTAAGACTTGAAGGCTTGCTAGCAGCAAGGAATCATCTTCATTCATTGTTCTACCCAATTTTCAAGATGGCTGGCAAGCCAGAATGATGTATGAAATCTAAATGACAAAACAAAACTAACTGGATTTAACACACAGGTTCTTGCTGCATTAACATGGAATTCTACTAAGCTAACCCATCAGCTAGAAAGAAAGAAGAGAATATGTAGTAGGCTCAAATGCTCCCTTCCGCTTGCATGAAAGGACCACGGTTAAGTTAAGTCTAGATACTCAGGGGATGAGAGTTCATTACCCAAAATAGTTTAGCTTTTTTTAAAAAATTTTTTAAAAGATTTTATTTGTTTGTTTGAGAGAGAGAGAAAGCACAGAAGGAGAGGGAGAGGGAGAAGCAGACTCCCCGCTGAGTGGAGAGCCTGATGCGGGGCTCAATCCAGGACCCTGAGATCATGACCTGAGCCCAAGGCAGATGCTTAACCGACTGAGCCACCCAGGTGCCCCTAGTTTCAGCTTTTGAAGATAAACAAATTCGTGTGAGATACTCAGCTCCATGCAAGAAAGTTATTACAACCAGTCAGTGGTGGCTCTTCTCATGGTTTCTAGTTCACAAATTGTTACATCTGTGTGGATTTCCATATATCCCCAACACCCATGCATATGCATATATATTATTCATACCACAAGTACGCTCAAATAATCTCAGAAGCTAATTTAAAACTTTCTGTCTTCACCGTTTGATCTGTGGTGTTTTGGCCAAGAAACCTGAACTGAGTACAGCTCATACACTACAGTCAAACATTTTTTAAAATTTCATGTTCTTGGTAATGAGGACCGGGCCAAGAACAGTGGCCCCTGCACAGGCCCACTGGAGGCCCTGCAGTGCTCACCGCCACCTTTTAGAAACAGGCGTGCAGTGTTTTCATCTCAGTAGTGGCTTCTGCCAGAAGCTCTCCATAACTAATTTTGCAGTCAGATTCTACAAGACCTATTCTGTGTTTGGCTAAATCTCATGGAACATCTCATTTCCTTTCAATTTTTCATTAGTTTGAATTAAAAGTAAAAGAAAAAAAGCCAACAAGCATGGCTTGCATGGATATTTCTAAATTAAAAAACAGCCACATTGTCATTCATTTTGTTGTTTACAGAGATGACCCCCACCGCCTTCGGCCCCCCTTCCCCATCTGAAACACCTCCAGTTTGGCAGTGCCCTCTCTGTGCCCTTGGAGAGCATGACCTGACCTTGTTCCTGGAGGAAGATGAGGAGAACGGCTTCCTTCCTAGGAAGGAAGGAATGACACAGTTCTTTGATTTGCTGGGTGCTGGGCAATGAGCATTTGCCTTCTAATCTCACACCTACAACTCCCATTTCCAAGAAATCTAAATGGAAAAGCAAGCAAGGAGGGGTGGGGTTCAGGGAGGATGCAGAATAGAAGTGCCCTGGAACCTTGGACAAATGAATTATCTCACAGGGTCCATACCCAAGACAGTGTGTCTGTGAGATTTTCCACAGAAAAAAGGTAGAAGATACTATGCAGTCTATTTATATGACTTCACTGGATTCATAAAGTCTACTGTTTTCTGGTCCCAGATTCCTTTTGGAATTGGAGGTCAAATTTTCCTTGAATTTCTAAATACTGCCCATCTTTCGATCTTCTCTTACCTCTCTGACCATGTTCATTCATTCATTCAACAAAAATTTTCCTAAGTGCTAGGGGTTATACTAGGCACAAGGATTATTTTGGTGGGAGGGGTAAGTTACCGTTTGCAATCACTCATTCCTACCCACATCTCTGTAAGAAGGTTACATGTTCACCTAGCACCAAGTAACTTGCTGTGCCTTCTGGACTTGGGCTTGGCCATAGGTCAAGCTCTGGCCAGTGGAAAGAGAGCAGACATGGTATACACCATGTCCAGGCAGAATCTTCTAGAGGCATCACCAGTTCCAGCAGACCTCTGGCTTCTCCTTTCCTCCCTGAAAACAGCATGTCCCAGACAGAGTTGGTTCTCTCCACCAAATCCTGGAATAAGAAGACATATGGAGCAGATGGCTGTCTGGAACAGAGCCACTACTGACCTACAGTGGAACATGCATGTTATAGGAGTGAAAAAAAAAAGTGTCCATTGCTGAAAGCCACTGAGATTATGAGGTAGTGACTGTAGCAAGCTTGACGGATGCACTTATCAATGCAGCAAAAGCAGATTTGACCCTTGCTCTTATGGATCTAATAGTCTAATCAGGGGAGCCAGTCAGTAAGCATATGAAGCGACTGATAATCATACGAGTATCTAATAACATCCCTTTATTCCACACTAACTCCTCTTACTCATCCAACCAAAAATAGCCTTTGGCCCTCCTCTATTCTGGCCACATTCTCTCCCTTGACAACTCCATCTAGTCCCATAGCTCCGTATCTCCTCAAATGACCCTTTAATCTATTTTCCTAGTCTGGCCCTCACTTACAAGTAGCAGACCCATATTCCCAGCAGACAGTAGGATATCATGCCTGCAGGATCCATTTGTATACCTAAACTCAGCATGACTGGAACTAAATGCATTGATTATTTCTCATGGTTTCTGTGGATCAGGAATTCAGGAAGGGCTCAGCTGGATGGCTCTTCTCTGGGGACTCTTGACGGTGCTGGAACAATGAGGGGCTGCCCCTCGCTGGATCTGTTCAAGCATTTCCTTCTTCTCTCTGAGTGTAGTCTTAGTTAGGGTCTCTCTTTGTGCTCTTTCCATGGGGGCAAGTTTGGGCTTCCTTAAAGCATAGCAGCCTCTGGGTAGTCAGGCTATTTACATAGTGACTAAAGATATCAAGGATCAAGTTATTCCAGGCAGCAAGACAGAATCGAATCACTTTTTATGACTTGCCATGAGAAGTCACATGTGCCACTTCCACCATATTCTCCTGGTTGCAAGCAAATGATGAGCCCACTCAGATTCGAGAGTAGGGGAATTAGACTTTATTTTCTTCTGTGGTGGGGAAGAAGATCATGTGGTGGCCATCTTTGGAAAATATAATTTGCCACGTTATCCCTCAGATGCTCTTCCTGATTTCTTTTCTGTGACTGGTACCAAATCCTGCCATTTTACCTCCACAGCTGCCCTCTGCTTTCTATTCTCATGATGCTCTCTTCACAATCAGGTTCAACCAACGTCTAGTGTGAGTTAGTAGTGACGGGGGCTCTCTACTCCAATGTCTCTTCTTTCCTCTCCACACAATATCTTTTTCTAAAGTGCCACCCTGACCGTGTCACACATCTGCAGTGTGAACAGCACACAGTAGGTTTTCCTGACTATTGGGTTTTCCTGAACATCTTTGGGGCCCCTCCATTGTTTGCTGAATTAGATACAAAGCCCTTGGTCTGATATTGAAAGCCTTCCATAATATTCATTAATTTATTCAACAAATATTTATCGGGTATCCACTCTGTATCAGACACTGTGCTAAGAGCTGGACGAGGGGGATGAGTGGGTGGTGTGGGGGATGAAGACTGAGATGAACTGCTCCCTGCCTTCATGGAGCTTCTATGTAGTGGGGGAAAGGGGTAAACATTCAGTCCTTCATTCAAAAACTGTTTCATGTGTTGAACATACAACTATTCCCCAGATATGGCCCTAATCCATCCCAAGTGGGACAACATTTATATAACAGTAATATGACCACATTGTATCTTATTTGGCACAATGAACTGAATTGAATTTCTTTGAAAAACATGTTCTGAATAACCTGGACTATCCATTTATTTCCTTTTCCTGTCCAGAAAATTTCCATTTTTATATTTTAGCATATGTCAGTCTATTTGTCTGGAATTCTTCTCATTTATCCCCCATCTTCAAATTCTATCTCAGATCCTATATACTGTAAGGAATGTCTTACCTGCTGTCCAATTAAGTGTGGACTCTTCCTCCTTTACACCCCCCTCAGGTGACTTCTTATGTTCTGCTTTATATAATAGACAATATATGAGTCTTGGCTCCCCTGCTGGACTATTAGGCCCTTGAAGGCAGGGAAGGTGTCCTTCTTGTCTGTATTGGTTTTATTACCTATACTTACTGTAGATAATCAATACTTACTGAATTAATGGATAGTCTGGGAACAAAGTTGAGAAAGCACAAATCTATTCCCTTGTTTTGAGACGAGGAGTATTAGCAGAATTGTTTGGTTCTAAGTTCCCGGAAATCCAATTTAAACTGGCTTCAGTGAAAAATGAAAGTATTAGCTGATGTCACTGAGAAGTCCACGGATTGTTCCATGCCACTGAGAATCCTCTCCTTCCCTCTGTCGGTTCTGCTTGCCACAGTGGGGCCTTGTTCTCGGACAGGTTCCCCAGTTGCCCACAAAGCTTATATCCTATTAGCTTAGCAACTCCTTAGGAAAGAGAATAACCTTTTGCTAAGTTCCGGGACTGAGTGTCATTGGCTCAGCTGAGGTCACATGCACCACCCTGGACTGATCACTGTGGCCCAGGGCTGTGGTCCTCTGCGTCACCACATCCTGGAGGCGATGGAAGACTGTCAGGGCTCTGGACCAGAGCCGGGATGAATTGTCTAGCCATATTGTGAGAAAAACAATCTGATGGGAATGTGAATTGATGACAATGAGAGATAAAAGAGAGGAGTCAAAAACGACATTTGGACTCCAAGTCTGGGACCTCAAGTTCCACTTTGCAGGAAAGACCACCCAAGACAGAGGAGCAGGAAGCATCCGAAGATGCTACGGCCTAAACCGAAAGGCCCTGGGCAGCAGTCGGGCAGGACTTACCCTCAGGCCCACACAGCAGTGAGGCAATCACAGACGGACAACAGAATGGGAGTCAGGAAACTTGAGTTCTATCCCTGGCTCTGCCGCTAACTCTCTTCATGATCTTGAACAAATCACTTAACCTTTGCGGACCTCAGTTTCCTCATTTCTAAAATAAGCTGGGAGGACTATGTGGTCACTGACTTCCTTTTCCACTCTGACATTCTGCACTGCTATTTCTGGAGATGAGTATAACTGATCCTTCCTTCATAATGGCTCTGGAATTCACTTCTCCCTGCCTCGTGGCCTATGTCCCCACAGAACCGTTAAGGCTGTGACTCGTTCCACTTACTAGCTATGGGATCTCGGGCCTATCACCGAACCTCTCTTTGCCTCCAGTTTCCTCGTCTATAAAACGGGGATAATAACAGTCCTTATCTCTTTTGGTTGTTGTGAGGATTGCTTTAAATGAATGTATATATAAAGTGCTTAGGACAGAGTGAGGCAAACTATAAGCGCAACGTAACTGTTGGTTTTTATCAAAATTGTTCACGGTGTTGTTTCCTGACTTCTCTTAAGGTGAGGGGCCCTTGAAGCCAGGACATGGGAAGGTGGACACGGTTTGATAGTTACAATTCCCTTGATCATGTGAGTAGTTCAGGAGCAGCCATGATGACAATCTCCTTTGGGCTGGAAGAAGTAAAGCAGTGCATTAGGCGTATGGTGACCATATTTTTAGAACCCCAAATTAGGCTATATGATTTTACAAGTCTGATTACACTTATTAGGCAAGTGGGAAAGATCATTTGAAATAAAAACTGTCCTGCGTTCTTGCTGTAATTATGGGAAGATTCCATTTGCCTGAATCCATGTCCTGTCCCTTCGACAAACACTTTAATAGCCCAAGAAGAAATGTCACTCGCATTAGACCCAGACCCAATCATACTGTGCCCTTCCTCCCTGAGAACAGCTTTCTAGATGCTTCAGGGACAGAACAGCACTTATGGGCATAAATCACACACATGCACACACACATACACACACACACACGCACAAACACACGCACACCCCTCCTTTCTTCCCCAAAGGCTGAAGTTCCACCAATTTCAGGCTCCTCCACAAATTCCAGATGAGTCATTTCCTGAAATCTCCCTTGTCAGTACTGCCTCTTAGTGCCAACTTCTTCTGTGCAGAAAATAAAAATAAAATAAAATAAAATAAAATAAAATAAAATAAAATAAAATAAAATAAAATAAAATAAAATAAAGTAAGACATGAAATTGATGGGTCCTGCAGGCTTCTAAAAACAACTCCGTTTCCCTTACAATGGTTATTGAGAATTGCTTCCAAAACCCAGGTTCTTATGGCGGTGCCCCCTACTACGAAGTTGTCTTAAGGCTGAGGGCAAAGGGGGAGAGACCCAGACTGGCTGGCCCTGAATGCTGAGGGTCTTGGTCAGAAGAGCAGCTCACATCTATGTTTACGCTTCCAGGGGCTTTCATGTCTCCTACTATACCCATTCCTCACAGGAACCCTGTGTGTAGGTACTATCATTACAGACATTTCACAGAAGGCAACTGAGGTTCAGAAAAAGGAAATGACAAAAAAACCAAGTTTATGTTTCAGCTAGATGAAAAATCTGTATCTCCTTGGACTCAATGATTTTCTCAAGAATAACAAATAAGGGCGCTTGGGTGGCTCAGTTGGTTAAGCGACTGCCTTCAGCTCAGGTCATGATCCCAGGGTCCTGGGATCGAGTCCCACATCGGGCTCCCAGCTCAGCGGGGAGCCTGCTTCTCCCTCTGACCCTCTCCCCTCTCATGCTGTTTCTCTCTCTCTCTCAAATAAATAAATAAAATCTTTAAAAAAAAAAAAAAAAAGAATAACAAATAAGAGGGCGCCTGGGTGGCTCAGTTGGTTAAGTGACTGCCTTCGGCTCAGGTCATGATCCTGGAGTCCCGGGATCTAGTCCCACATCGGGCTCCCTGCTCAGCAGGGAGTCTGCTTCTCCCTCTGACCCTCCCCGCCTCGTGCTCTCTCTCTCATCCTCTCTCTCTCAAATAAATAAATAAAATCTTAAAAAAATAAAATAAAAAAAGAATAACAAATAGGATTTTTCTCATGTGTCATTTCTAATCTATTAGTGGTGGCTGCCCAGAGATCTAGCATGGAAAAGGATTCCAAGGTCATGCCTAGGCTGTGATTGATTAGCAGCGTCTGACATGACAGGACAAGAAAGTGGGAGTAAGTGTGCCAGACATTTGCAATCTTATGCTATATCATAATATCTATACTCTTAAATTTATCCCTGTATTTCAGCAAACTATGGACTGTGATGTCTCAGAAGTGTCTCTTTTCATTGCAAGTAAGCTCAAACACACTTAAGTCAAAAAAGGAAAATTTATTACAAGAATATAGAAGTGTCCCTTAGAACCCAATGACCAGAAATGCTGACAGGCTGGACTGAAACCAAGGACTGCACTGGTATGAGGAACGCAGGCGGATTTTCCCTGTTACTTTCTCTAATTCTCTCTCTCTCTCTCTCTTTCTAGCTCCCTGTCTATCCCCCGCCACCCACTCCTCTTCTCTATTAAGAGTAGCATTTTCCAATAGAAATACAATGCAAGTCACAAATATAATTTAAAAAATGTTAGGAGACACATTTTAAAAAGGAACAATTAGTTTAAAAATATACTTTTAACCAATATATTCAAGATATAATTTCGCGTGTTATCAATATAAAAAATTTTAATGAGATATTTTGAGTTTTTTCTTCATGCTAGCGCTTTAAAGTCTAATGTATAGTTTACACTTACAGAACATCTCAGTTTGGATTGTCCATATTTCATATGACCAGTGTTTAGTGGCTACTGGACAGCAAAGATCTAAAGTTCATATTTCTTTGATTCTAGCAACCAGCTGGGAATGGCTAGCATCTCTGGATATCCATTTTAGTCTTTCAGGACAGAGAATCTGTTTGGCCCACATTGAGTCAAGTGTCCATACCTCATTCAATCAGCCTTGGCCAGGAAGGGAAGAATCCCATCCTATAAATATGGTGGTCAAAGGGGAGGGCAGCTCTCCGAGAGGAGGGTGAAGGACTGGTCTGGGCCTAAAGGATATATAATACCATGTTTACAGAGCACTGTTTAGGAGGAAACATCTAGTATCACCTGAATTCTCTGGAAGATTCCAGAAGTTTTCAATAATCTTGCATTTGCAGGATAGAAGACAAAGATACTCCTCAAGATAAGAACAACCCCAGAAGAACAGTGTGCTGCCACCTGGGGAAATAAACGAAGTATGCATTCCTAACTCAAATGAGACCCAGAGCTGCCAGAGCAAAGACACCGCCATGACAGATAAACTCAGCCCTGGATCAGAAGTCTAAGGCAGAGGCTGGGAAACAGGCATTATTCTGATCACTTCCTCGAGTTCAGGACTCATCTTTAAGAATGAAATTAATCCAGGAAAGACAATCGCATGCAGCTTGGGAATCTGTCCTGGCCCTCTGGCCCCCCAGGCCTTGGGATAGAACATGTGTCATGCCATTTGCCAACACCAAGAGCTCCCCTTTATACAGACGCCTTTCAGTTACACAAACAATTTTTGTGGGAACATCCAGTAATCTCTGGTTTTGTTTATGGAAGCTCTTCAATATGAAGAAGGCTTAAGTCCTTAATGAGAGCAGAGGAAACAGCTGTTCTTTCTCTCCTCAGGACACTGGGGCTCTGAAGGAGCGTATGCCCCTTATTTAGTCAGCTACAAGCATTTTATGAGGTGACTGTGTCAACTGTTGGTCATGGGCTCTCACCCACACATGTTCACTTAGCCCTCAGGTAATAACAGGGACAGAGAAAGAGAGCCACCACCACCCACTGCTCTGAGGAGAACACACGATGGGGACAGGGCAGAAAGGTAGTAAGGGGAAATTCCTGAGGAACTATTTCTTGGCTGAGGCCAAGCCACACTATCAGTGTCTCTCAAAGCGTAGGATTGTGGCTTTCCACCACATCAGTGCTTTCTAAGGCTTCACATTTTTCTTAGGATAAAATCCAAAGTCACCATCGTGTCCTACAAGACTTGACATGAATGATCTGGCCCCTGCCTACTTCTCTGATGCCATCACGTAGCTCATGTTAGTCCAACACAGGTCTCCTTTCTGTTTCTTGAACATGACAGTCCATTAGAACCTCCTCTTCCCTAGCTCTTGGCATGGTGGGGTCACTCTCATGGTTCAAGAGTCAACTCAAATGTCAGTTCTTCACAGAGGCCTCGCCAGCCCTCAAGCATAAAGTAGTTCCTTCCCCCTCCCTGCAAGCCATTCTGTGATCCATCACCTACTTCATAACACTCTCCCCAGTTTGAAATGATCTTAATTTATTCATCTTTATCTTCTCCACTGGAACAGACGTAAGCTTCTTCAGGGCAAAGACACAGCTAGCTTATTAACTGCTGAACCCCAGGGTCCAAAACAGTGGCTGGCACATAGTAGGATCTTAAGAAGTATTTGTTCAGTAAATGGATCACCTATCTGGGAGTACCTCAGATCCACTAAATCATATCTTCTGGAAGCAATACCTGGACTCTGCGATTTTCACAAGGGCCTCAGATGATTTGTATACACTCTGGGATTTGAGAACAATGATGTTGATTGTACCTGCGCTGTCAGCCCATCTTTCCTTCTTATCTTCAACCTAAAGGTTCTGTACCACCTGAACCTAGGGGCAAATTCGAGGACATTTAAGTCTCCTCCAGCTTGGTGTCTCAGTCTGTCCTTCTTGCAACTACTCTTGAACAATGATGCTTTGGTGGGGGGTGGGGTGGATAATGAGCTCAATTCGGACAAGAGACAGTTGGGTCTTCATTGTTTATCTCTGCACTGAGCAGAGTGCCTGGCATATAGAGGGCCTACAATAAATCTTTGTTAAATCAATTAATAAACAAAGTTATGAGCATCAGGCAACGTGCTAGACACCAAATATGACAGATCTACATATAACTACAAGTTGCTCAAAGTCTAGAGGGAAGACAAAAATGAAAACTTATAATTAGAATATAAGCTGTACATATGAGGTACTGTGGGCTTCTCAGTGACCATAAGGTTTGAGCTACATTGTTTTATTTCTTCTGCATTGCCTCTCATGTCAGTTATCTGAAGCAAAATATGTCAGTTTTCTGAAGAGATGGTGGATTGCTTCTTGGCTTCATTTTTCACCAACTGGAAAATTACACAAACCTCTCTAGGTCTTGATTTCTACCGCTTGTATATACCAACTTTGTAGGGTTTAGAGGAGAATTCTATAAATTAACATCCATGAAAGCCTTAGCCCAGTGCCTGAGACATAGCAAATACTCAGAATCTATCAGCTCTTATTATCATGTATTTTTTAATTTTCTTTTATTATGTTATGTTAATCACCATACATTACATCATTAGTTTTTGATGTAGTGTTCCACGATTCATTGTTTGCTTATAACACCCAGTGCTCCATTCAATACGTGTCCTCTTTAATACCCATCACCAGGCTAACCCATTTAACTCTCTCTAAACCCTGCACCCAGCTCCCCTTCATGCACATGGGGGAAAAAGCATTTTTACAAATTCATTTACCAATAGCTAAAGCAAAGGGAATCTCAGTCCCAGCCTCTGCCCAATTTAATACAAATCCCATGTTAATGGAGTCTGAAATTAATTGGCTTTCTTCTCCTTGTAACATTGTAATTTAGAATGAGCCTTTTCTCTAGATAGGAGGGGGATTTCACTGTTACATCCCACAGAATCAGTAGACCCATGTCTTGCTGAAGCATTTGTAAAGAAAAATTCTATTACTATGATGTCGCGTGCCCAAACCAAAATCTTGTGTTATGTGAAACTTTGACTTCAGTAAAAAAGAAATCTTAAAAAATGTAGATTATTGTCCATGCCTTGGAGAGGCTTCAAATTCCTTGAAATGTGGAGAAAGGGGTTTGTTAAGAGCTCTCCATTAGCGGGACAATTCCTAGACAATAGGGTCTGGGTTTTGTGGTTACAGAAGCCCTAGGTCGCAGCTTGCCAGGGACAGTCCCACTTTATGCCCATCCTTACTGTTTAATAATAGCACTTTCTTGCACTCTCAAAATTGTTCCAGTTTGGGTGACAGTTATAGAGTCATGCTATTCACGGCTCTTCCTGTTCCCCAGTGGAAAACTCAAGGTCCAACATGGAGAAATCATGATGAAAGCAACATTTGCAAAGCCCTTGCTATCTGCTAGGTGTGCTGCTCATCAGTCACCGTGCATTATCACATTCACTCCTCCCAACAGGGCTCAGATAAGACTTCCAGAAGACTCGAACACAGAAAAGATTACAGTGGACCCCCCTCGACCATATTCAACATAGAAACAACTACATGTGGTAAATCAAATAAAGAAGCCTGCATGCATTTCAAAATTAAAATAGCTTCCTTCTAGATGTATCATTGCAAAATTTGGAATTCGTTCCTCAAAGCTGAACTTTTCACATTTTGTTTTTTCCTTGCTAGTACCTTAAGCACATACTCTGTCTGAGTGCACAAATCTAGAACTGCTCACAATAGCCCTGCAAAGTAGTTGTCATTGCACCCACTTTACAGATTAGACACCTAAGGTTTGGAGAAATCACCCCACCGTCACACCCTATTTCTTAGATTCTAAAACACCATATTCATCCTCTCTCACATTTGAACATCTCTGGAATAAAGATGATCTCACAACTGATGTACACTTTTTGCATAGGATCCTCCCCCGGCCCATTTTTATCACCTTAATGATGTATCTTACACCTGATGGCTTCTTAGGCTCCAGGAGATATGATGAATGGTGGAGCAGACATCAGATCTGTTCCATCTTGATTCCTTACCCTAACCACTTTGCCACACTGCACTTAATGAATGTTTATTAAATATCATTATATGTGAGGAGAAAAATTATTAGCAACACTTAGCTGGCTGTGCATGGTAGTCCAACAGGTAGAAGACTCCCCACCTCCACAGTTTTCAGCTTTTCAACTTCTTCTTTCTAGTATTCTGTGTAACCAGTGGGGGTGGGAATGGGGGGGCTGGGGGGTGAGATGGTAACAGTACCAAAAGGTGAGGAGACGGGTCTAGAGAAAGCAGGGCATGAGGGCAAGCGTCCCCAAAGGAAGTGCTCTGATCCACGTTTTGCAGGATACAGACATCGCAAATTGTTAGTAGATTGGGTCCTACTTGACTTTGACCCTGGTAAATCACTCTGTATCTCAGTTTCATCATCTGTAAAATGGCTATGATAAGAGCTTTTGTTGTGAGCGGTAAAGGGATATTACAGGCAAAGCACTTAGAACAGTGCATGGCACACCATAAGCCCTCAAGAAGTGTTATCCATTACTGCTGGTCATCTCTTCAGCCTCATTTGGGGCCACCTCCCCACCACACACACACACACACACACACACACACACACACACACACACACACACACACACACACACACACACACACGTCCCAGCCACATTGGATTTCTTCCAGTTATTCCAGCAAGCCAAGCTCTTTACCTCTTCAGAATTTGGTACATGCTGCTCCTTCTCTGGAATGCTCTTCCTCTCCTCTTTGAAGGGCCAATTCATGCTCATGTTGAGACTTACCTTAATTATTAGCTCCTCAAAGAGACTTTTCTTGACCCTCTTCAAATACAGTTTCACTCTGCCCCTTTCTATTATATTTCTCTCCTTATTCCTTCCTAGCCTTCATCGGAATCTAAAATGGCTTTAGTTTATATACTTACTTATCACCTGCTGCCACCCCTCCCAGGAATGTTAAATGTCTTGCTATTCTTGTGTCTCTACACCTAACATGGTGCCTGGCATGACGCATGCTCAATAAATATTTGTTGAATTGCATTCCCCGAACTCAATAAATGAAAACTTCAGATTCTAAATCCAGGTCAGGTTACAGCCAGAGGCCCCACATAGAAAGGGAAATGGTTTGTTGTACAAACGGTTTTCTTTCCCACAGGAACCTCAGTCATGCTCAAGGGCTCTGAGCCTATGACTCAGCATTCCATCCCAGGCACCCCTTCCTATTTATCTCCTGGCAGGCGTGCTCTGATAGCAAAGTTCCTGTCATACTCATGGTTTGATGATGCGAGTCCCTTTCTGACACCTTGCAGAGAAACAAAGTTCCTCCGATATACATTTGCTTAGGAAGTAATGAAAGCTGCCTCATAAAACTCTCATTACCTGTGCTGTTTGGGGAGCAAGACTTTTCTAGGAGACATCACCACATGGTTTCCTGAATCAAACGTATTTAAGCCGGATGCCTGTGGGGTCTGGAAAACTCAAGCTAGCTTGGGGACTTTCCTGTCCTTGACAGAGACAGAGTGCAGGGTTATGAACTTTTGTGTGCTTACGAGTCACCTACAGGTTAGGTAAAAGCACACATTCCTAGCATCCCACCTCCTAAGAGTCTGAATCGGCGGCAATTTTGTTATAGTAGTAGCTGTCAGAGTATCTTTTATAACTGCAGACCTGGAAGGTGCTATGGCAAGCAGCTTTACGTACATTATTTGGTTTAATACAACCAATAATCCTATGATGTAGGCATTACTTTCTCCCTCCTCATAGATAAAGAACCCGGCGCTGAGAGAAATTAAGTATTTTTCCCACGGTCACACAGCTCCTGAGCGGAGCTAGGAAGCCTCGCTCCTCAAAGTATGGTCTGTGGACTGGCAGCTTCAGCATCCCCTGGAAACTGGTTAGAAATGCAGGCTCTCCGGCCCCGTCCCAGAGCTGCCTCTGAATCTGTATTTTTAACAAGAGCCTCAACTGACTAATGGTACATTCAAGCTTGAGAATCCGACTCGAAGCGGGCATCTGGTTAAGAGCATGAGAGCTGGAGTCACAGACCCGAATTCAGACCCCATTTTTCTGCTCATTAGCTGTATAACTTTGGGAAACCTAAGTTTCTTTCTATGCAAAACAGAAGTCATAACAGTAACCATCTCCAAAGGTGGCTGTGACGAAAAGAAGATAATGCTGTTACAGCGCATTATTATTTTAAACACCGACACACACTTTACAGTCATGTTTGGTATTTCAATGAGTTTGAAGTTGTTTTAATTGTCTTAAAGCCCCCTGAGGACAAGCGACTGCTCCTTGAACTCATTTATCATCCTACAATTCCCAACTGGATATATTCATGAGCCCTTGCTCAGCGATAGAGATCAGCCCCAGTCATTGTTACTATGTTTACTTAGCCAGGGAGGGAAAAAACTCTTCTTCAAGGCATAGTTTCCCTGACCTGTCCCTCACCCTGTTTCTCCTTTTACAGAGAGAAGGCAGGAATGTACAGAGAAACTTCTACCAACTACAGAAGATGAACTTTGCTTTAGAGAAAAGTTACCTTGAAAAAGAATGGAACTGGGCATCACCAGCAGACTTTTCCCATCTTGGTGTGTGGCCTCGGGCAGATCACTTAGGCTCTTTTGGTGTCTATTTCTCTGCTCTTGCCAGTACTAACATTCTAATTCTTTTAAGTCCTTACTCAATGACTCTCAAATTGCCCACCCACCACTCTTCAGCTTTGCTGGGGACACTGATGGGGAATGACAGGGTCTCATCAAGTGGGAGGTGCATAAAATGTATTATAAAACCAGTAGAGCTACAGTACATGAGCCACTCCCTGGGCTCATGCCTGCACATGTGACCTTCACAGCAACCCAGGGTGGGTATTACTGCTCTGATTTTTACAGATGAGGAAACTAAGACTCAAGAGAGCATAAGCTACATGCCCAAGGTCATGCAGTGACAGATGTGGGATTTGCACCCAGGTTTGGGTTTTGTGTGTGTGTGTGTGTGTGTGTGTGTGTGTTTGTGTGTGATTCGGGATATATTATTAAGTTAAAAAAAAGGCAAAATGGTTAATAAAGTGTACAATATACTATAATTTATCTAAGAAAGGGGAGGTGTGGATACAATTTAGACACAGGAAACATTATTTATCTTTCAACCTGAAAATAAAGAGCCAACAATGAGAGGCATCGAATGTTTATTTGGGATCAAAAGGTTGCCATTTGAAGGGGTACCCGCAGCCCAATGTTTATAGCAACCATGTCCACAATTGCCAAACTACGGAAAGAGCCGAGATGTCCACTGGCAGATGAATGGATAAAAAAGATGTGGTATATATACACACCGGAATATTTCCCAGCCATCTTCTTGCCATTTGCAATGACGTGGATACAACTAGAGGGTATTATGCTAAGAGAAATAAGTTAGTCAGAGAAAGACAAATACCATATGATTTTGCTCATATGTGGAATTTAAGATGAACATAAGGGAAGGGAAGGAAAAATAAAATAAGATGAAAACAGAGAGAGTCAAACCATAAGAGACTCTTAACTCTGGGAAACAAACTGAAGGTTGCTGGAGGGGAGGTGGGTGGGAGGGTGGGGTAACTGGGTAATGGGCATTAAAGAGGGCACTTGATGTAATGAGCATTGGATATTTTAGGCGACCGATAAATCACTGAATTCTACCTCTGAAACTAATAATACAGTATATGTTAATAAAATTGAATTTAAATTTAAAAAAAAGGTTGCAATTCAGAGAGCACGGATTCCAGCAATAACCCGGAAAGTGTCTCCTACCTGCAGGGAGAAACGAGGAGTTTTTATGAGAAAGAGGAAGGGGGGCAATCACATGACTTGGATAAAAGGGAAACAAATTGTCCACTGGTACTGACAGGCCAGTTACATTACATACAGCTGGGCTCTTCTCATGGTGTTAACCAACGAAACCGCTCCTGGGATCCATTAGTTAACTATTCTGTCTTCAGGAAGTCTGCAGTTTTATGGTCAGGAAGCCACTTGTCCTGTTGACTTTACAAACAACTGTGTGTAAAACACTTGCTGCTTCTGGCCCAGTCCAAGGGCCCTTCTGCTCAGTTCAAGAGTCCGTTAGTCATTTGTTCTAGCAAGGAAAATGGAGCTTTTCTCAAAAGGGAGTTTGTCGGGGCGCCTGGGTGGCTCAGTCGGTTGAGCATCTGCCTTCGGCTCAGGTCATGATCCCAGGGTCCTGGGATCGAGCCCCACATCGGGCTCCCTGCTCAGCGGGGAGCCTGCTTCTCCCTCTGCCTCTGCCTGCCTGCCTGCCTACTTGTGCTCTCTCTCTCTCTCTCTCTGTCAAATAGATAAATAAAATCTTAAAAAAAAAAAAAGGGAGTTTGTCATGTCCAGAAGCTTTATGCTTCTGTGTATCCATATATCCATATCAATATCTATGCAATAGACAAGTGTAAAAATTTTTAAGTGGTTTCCTACAGGAAGAAGGATGGGATTGGGTGAAGGTGGCGGGGACTTATTTTTAATATATCTTGTTTTAGAAAGCACTCCCTAAAAATTCCAAGGGAAAATGAAGCAAAGGGATTTAAATGTGTCACCAGTTGTTGGCATAACCATAGAGGGAAGAACTACTCAAAGTGTCTTTAAAGCACAATTACCTGGCTGCACATCCCGACTAAGATTGATCCTAAGAACAAAGGAACTGGTAAAAACAACTGTTTGTTAGTAATTGCATTGGTGACGGTTGTGTTGGTAATGTTATTCCAAGACGGTTGTGCATGTAAGTGTGGGATAAATCAAACAAATAATATTATGAGTATCACAGAAAACCAGGCTTTTCGACCTAAGAGAAAGAAAACAGAGGTGTAAGACAGATGGTGGTGAGTACAAACCCTGTGAGCATCTGCATGATAGGTATCAGGATGATACATCTTTCCCAATTCTCTCCACAGAAAAGGCCTAGAAACAGCAATCCAGAAGCAGTGAGCCCCGCTTGGTCTAGATTGTTATCTCTAAACTCCATTTCTCACTAAAAGAAACCAGGGCTCCTCAGAGAAATGACTGATTTCATGTCTGGGCAGAAAATGTACAAAATGAGCCTGGAAAATTCATCATACCAGGAAGCAAGGAAGCTATCAAAGATTACTAGGATTGTGTCAAAAGGACCCAGGAGCTGACTTGTAGAGGCTCCCATCCACCAAAGGTGGAGTAATTTGAGCACCTAACCTGCAAATCACATCTAATATATTTCAATCCATGATATTTAAAAACACTTATTAATCACCCTTAGAGATTGCTGTGGAATCAACATATTATTTGGAACACTGGTAAATAAAGGGAAAGAATTAAGCTTTAATTATATTTTTCTGTAAGAACTCTGCTTTGGCATAACCAAATAGTGGATGAAGGAAAGTTTCTCTGCATAGCAGTATTTAAAAAAAAATAAATAAATGAAACCCAGAATCAGTCCATCATCCTTTTGTAGTATGAATCGATGGATCCTAGCAATGATCAATGGCTGCTCATGTTGCAGAGACAATCAGACACTGTGTGCCTCCTGATGGAAGAACAAAGCACCACAGTGAAGCAGCTTTGCCAAAAAACAATTGTGAGCTTAATCAAAGTTCAACATCCAACTACCAAATTACAGTAAATACAAGGGACAGGGGAGTCTGTTACATGTCACCACAGAGCTGCCATCAGTAAGATGGAGGTATGACAGAGTCTACAGGACAACCCACCTGGTTTCACAAAATCACTTCACCATCAGCACTGTGGCTCAGAGGATTTACTTCATCCTTTAAACCCAGAGATAACAGTCTGCGTCTGGGCTGTCACGTTCAAGGTGTTTCCACGTATAAGTACAGCTGTCCACTATTTCATACTGCTTCTAGAATAGTCAGGTCTACGCTGTTCTATATTCTGATACATATTATTTTTATCATAGACCTATTTTTCTTTTTTTACTTCTATTACAGATGGGCATTATAACATCTTTGAAAATTATGTGTCTACATGGATATTATGTTTGAACTTGGTGCCATAATAAAGGGGGTGAGAGGTATTTGTTGTGAAAGGCGGTTCTGAGCCTGGTAGGGTTGAGAGCGTTGCTGTGTCAGAACATGAGTTACTCACGCTCTCTGTGTCCCCGATTCTAGATCCCTACCCCGGGTATAATGTCAGCACCTCCCCCACAGGTTAGCTGAGAGGATTAAATAAAATGCTGACAGTCAGCTTAATGAGTCCAGTTATTGTGAGGAGGATTATAATTATTACTATTATAACTAATTACATAAAGTTTCTCTTCACAGCTTTGTCTGACTGAGGCTGGGCCTCTGCAACCTGACCCCACCCACGTTATACCGTTGTGACCCAGCGGTCCAACCGAACGTGACAACTTCCCATCTCCTGAGTGGTCTATGCACTTCTAAGGCCTGGCCGTGTGCACGCCATTCACTCTGCCTAGAAGGCTCGATCCGTGCTCCCAACCCTTCCCACTCTTCCCTCAAGACTCGGTTCCACTAGCTCCTCTTCCAGGAAGCCTTCCTTCTTCCACCAACGAATCTTATGTCCCTCTCTCTCCTTTATGTTCCAAACTCCGAGTTTCCTGCCCCTCTCAGAGTTATATCATAATTAGTAGTTGGTTTTTCCATGTGCCCTTATGAAGCTGTGAATCCCCTGACAGCACAGAGGGGTTCTTGTGTCTTTGAATTCTGGCACGTGAGTTGGTGTTCAATAAATGTTTGTTGATTTTTTTTTTTAAAGATTTTATTTATTTGAGAGAGAGAGAGAGAATGAGAGATAGAGAGCATGAGAGGGAAGAGGGTCAGAGGGAGAAGCAGACTCCCCGCTGAGCTGGGAGCCCGATGTGGGACTCGATCCCGGGACTCCAGGATCATGACCTGAGCTGAAGGCAGTCGCTTAACCAACTGAGCCACCCAGGCGCCCAAATGTTTGTTGATTGACTGAAAAAATGAGTAAGTAGTGACGTGACCCCTTTCTTAGAAACCCTTTCTAGGCTTGATAATTAGCAGAGCCAGGCCTGAAATGTGGGTCTTTAAACATCCAAATCCAGGGGGTCTTCCTGTAGTAACACAGCTCACCACAGTGGTTTGGCCCGGTCAACAGAGCAGAACAAATATTTTCCCTCCTGGATAGTTTTACTTCCAGTTGCAGGATTCCCAGCGGTCTTGGACAAAGTGCTACCTTCAAAATGATGAGGAAGAGCATGGACATAAAAACAGTATGTTTTTACAGAGGAAGTGTGAGGGCTCTCAGGAGCTGAACATTCCCTGGGGCTCTCATATGCCCATCAACGGTTTAGATTTTCTCCTGAGGGTCTGCCCTGGTGAGGATCGTGGGGGCCCTACCCCAGCTTCATAGTCCAGGCAATTCTGTCTTCCCGGGAGGCGCCTGATGGACCATAAAGGCACCCACTTAAAGATTCTATCGTGACAACTTTCTCTCCTTTCCTGGCTTTCTACCTTCCTTCTTTCCTCCTTTCTTCCTTTCTGTCTTTTCCTTCTCTTCCTTCTTGCTCCTTTCCTTCCTTCCTTCCTTCCTTCCTTCCTTCCTTCCTTCCTTCCTTCCTTCCTTCCTTCTTTCCCTCCTTCCCTCTTGCCCTCCGTCCCTCCTTCCCTCCTGCCTGCCTTTCTTCTTTCCTTTCCCACTGGGAAA
Organism: Zalophus californianus; assembly: GCF_009762305.2. Classification (NCBI taxonomy): domain Eukaryota; kingdom Metazoa; phylum Chordata; class Mammalia; order Carnivora; family Otariidae; genus Zalophus; species Zalophus californianus. The sequence continues at coordinate 104,303,354 of NC_045599.1, forward strand.
ATGGAGATAAAAAGTTCTACCATCTTCCAACAAAAGAATTCTCTTACCCCTGTTTCCCCAGGGGGTCCAGTTCCTCTGGGATAACCCCAGTGAGTGTGTTCTGACAAGACCCAAGAACACAGCCCCCTGGAGCCATCCAGCTGAAGGGGCAGAGGAGAGGCCCTGAAAGTGGGAGGAGCGGGGGGTGGCTGAAGAGGCCCCACAGGGAGCCAAGCCCCACTGAGTGAGCTTCTAAAAACAAACATTCTGGACATCTTTTCTCTACTCTTGCCAAAACCTCCCTTCTGGGAATGAGGCCACGGGACCCTCTATGGTCCTCATCCTTGGGCGGCCACAGGGCAGATTCAGAGACCAGAGCTGGTTGCTGCTACACCCAATCCCCGGTAGAAGATGCACGTCCACTTGCCTGGTGAGACGTCGAAAATTAACACATGAGTGTCCCCAGTTCTCTCCCAGTGAAGAAGGAGGGTTCTGGCTTTGTCTGATTCGTTTTTCCCTCCCACATGCTTTCGGGAGTCTGCTGCCATTGCCACCTGGGTTCTTTGGTGTGTGCACATGGTGAGACAAGGAAAGAGGTAAAGAGGGACAAGATTTAGGGGTCATAAAGAAGACGGCTTTTTAGGTGAGTTTTAAAACATGAGAACAGCTAAGGGATGTGAGGGCTGTTGATGGGAGAGAAAGAAATAGATGCCATGTCCTCGGAAGCCAGTGGTTCTCAAAATGTGGTCCCAAGACCCACAGTATCAGCATCATTTAGGAACTTGTTAGAAATGCAAATTCTCAGGCCCCATCTCAGACCTATTGAATCAGAGAGTCTGGGAATGGGGCCCAGCAATCTCTTTTAACGTGCCTTCCAGGTGATTCTGATGCCTGCTCGTTTGAAAACTGTCATTATAAACTATGTATTATTTCCAATAAACGAGAATCGGAGGTAAGAAAACCTTGAGTTCATTTGAAACTATTGCACTCTTTCTTTGGCCTCACCCTTCGGCTCTAAGAGTGGGAGATGTGGATCACCGACATGATAGGGTTACACTTTTCTTACTGGTATTCATTGCAAGAAAGAGTAGTCGGATGCCATGCGTCTTCATTCTGCTCTTATGAAGAATCACCCTGCGAGACTTCTGTCCAGTCCCTGCATGGGCTGGAGGCCACCGGATAGTATACAAAGTTGAAGGACTGCTCTCTTCTCCTTGGGGTTTTATGCTCAAGAACTGACATCGACAAGACCCTGTTTTCATTCAATCATGGATGGCATATTTAACTTCTGCCCCAGCCTGCAATTTTACCTAAAACTTCAACCAGAACTAGTCAGAAGCCGGAGGCGTGTAGAGAAAGCACATATTCTTGTGATCCAAGTTTTCCTGGATGCCACAAGCCTGTAAGGACAGGGGAGTTCAACACCAAACCAGATGGCTCACTGTTTTCTTCCACTTTGCTCATGGAGAGACCTCAGCTTCCCAAGCCTGCCTCCAGCACCTCCTGTGATGTCATAAATCAGGATGGCATTACCAAATGTCCTGTGTCCTGCACAGGGATGCCTTCTGCTGGGCATCACCCTAACCAATAAGTTCAGACTTACACGGAACACAGACGTGTAAATAGAATACTTTACCACATGGGGATCTCTGCAAACCTGAAAAAAATAAATAAAAAGGAGCAAGATAGGCAAATGGTTTAAAAATCATACACAAATATAGTGAAAGTGTATGAAACAAAAAGTAAAATCGCTGCCTTTTATTTTTGACTACCTCATTCCCAAATTCTTTTGTGCATGAATCTTTCCAGAAATGTTTTATGCACGTGCTAGTATATATATATTCTTTTTTATTCACACATGGGATCATTTTGTTCATACTGTTCTGCACTTTGATTTTCTCCAGTAATAGCTTGCACAGTAAATTGTTCAGCACATTCTTAATGGCTGCATAATATTCCATCATAAGGATGTGCCATAATTGTAATAACAAATCCTATCTATGGCTCTTTCCCAATTTTACCTTCTACAAGCAACATTGCAGTGAATGTTCTTGTAACTATAATTTGCAAATATATATGTAGATTAAACTATTACATATGGCTCAGAGGGCGTATGTATTCACAATTATTGCCAAAATGCCCAACTAAAATATTACATCAGTAATATGCTCATTGATTGTGAATGAGTGTCCCTGTTTCTTTATTCACTCAATGACATGGAGTATTATCAAACTTCTCAGATTTTTTGCCAATCTGATAGGTGAAAAATGGCATCTCATTGTTGCTTAGATTTGCATGCCTTTAATTAGAAGAGAGTTGAACATCTTTTCACACATTTATTGGCTATTTGCATTTTTTGTGTGTGTGTGAACTGCCTTTCATATCCTTTGCCCATTTCTCGGTTGGTTTGTTCATTATTTATTCTTATTGATTTGTATGAGCTCTTTGTAAAATAAGGAAATTATCTTTTTGTCAGTTGTATGTGTTGCAGATATCATGTACCATTTTATCATTTGTCTCTTGACTCCATGGAATTTGCTTCCATAAAGACATTTTAATTTTTATGTGGTTGAATTCATTAATTTTTTGCTTTATGGAGACCAGCATGATGGGGGGAAGAATCAGCAATGAGATTATCCACTTCCTTGCCCAGTTGGTCCTTTGTGGAGCCAGAGAGTCGGAGTGGACAGAGGCTGAGACAGGGTGGATGGAATGTGTGTGAGCTGCGTGTCCACCAGCTGTGAGTGCTGGGGAGGGTGCTGGGTCAGCCACTCCCACAGACCTGGGACAACACTCCCTTCACATCTCACCTTTGCGACAAAAGACAGCCCATCGGTCTGATCTTTACCCTCATGGAGAATTCTCTTTCTGGGGCCTCATCACCTCATTACCCTTTCTGACCATGGTGAGGTCACTATAGACCATCAAGCAAACTTCATAACTCTGACCTCCAGGAGATTAAGTCGGAACTTTTTGTCCCTTTCCTCCTGTGCTCCTGACTATATGGGTACAAACAGCTCAACCATCTCCCCCAGGAGAAACCAAGGCCCCTTCATACTAACAGAGGGGTTAGTAATAAGTCCCCGATTCTTCCAAAACGTCCTATTACAAAATTAATGAACCGACCAATCACCTCTTAAGCATGTGAACTTAATTGAATCTCATATTGGTGGCATTTCAAGAAATATAACAAGGGAGGTGAAAAGCATTCAGGTTCTGTGGGAAAGGGTACATGTGGGCAAGGTGGGAGGGAGGTGGGTGGGGCAGGGACACACTCCCCCCTTCCCAGAGGCCTGCCCCAGAATCAGTGCCCACTTCCTAACCCATCCTATCTAACAACGCCATTTTGATTTTGTTTTTAAATCATGCCCACGGCACTAGCTGTTGCGGGAAATGCTTGGAATCACGTGTCAGGATGGACATGGTGAGCTGGGAACTCTGTCTACTTCACTTTTTCAGGTGAATGGAGGAGAGGCAGCACAGAGTTACCTAAGGTGAGAAGCTTATGTAATTCACACCCTACCATAACCCTTATGTGCCGACCCCAAGGCACGAGTATGAACTGTGCTTCACAGCTCAGTTGGAAGGAGCATCACGTTACTTCAAGTCTAATTAAATCTAACTCAGAAGCCCTCACTCACCAGGTTGACGGGAAATTCAATTTGAGTTGTGACTTTGAGAGCCTTTCCACTCCCCGAATTCATACAAGATTCTGGGATCTTATTTGGAGGTTGGGTAACAGGAGAAGAGTCTTGAGTCGTCTCACTGCTAAAATGCAGAGTTGTTAAACCAGTGGCCCTTTTGATGATGAGTGGTAGTGCCATCCTGCTCATACCTCTGGGCACTGGGTTTTTTCTGGAAGCCTCGATCTGACTGTTCTCTGAGATGCCACAACCTCTGCAGGGTGCTGGGTGGAGATGGCGCATAGGGCCTTTCCGGCTGCGGGACTTGCCAAAACCCTGACACTTACCCAGTTGTGGTGGTTTTAAAACACATCTGCAAATCCCTTAACATTCTTCCCATCAAAAGGGGAGATCTAATTCCTCCCCCGCTTTGAATATGGACTGGCTTTGTTGTTACAGGCTGACTTGTGTCTCTCTCTCTCCACCCCTGCCCTGCAAAATTCATACATTGAAGCTCCAGTCCCCCAGGACCTCAGAATGTGACTATTTGGAGATAGTGCCTTTAAAGAGGTAAATAAGTTAAAATGAGGCCGGTTGGGTGGGTCTTCATACAATCTGACTGGTGTCCTTATGAAAAGAGATTAGGACCTGGACACACACCATATGCAGACCATGTGAGGACCCAGGGAGAAGACAGTCCCCCACAAGCCAAGGAGAGGGGCCTCAGAAGAAACCAACCCTGATGACAACTTGATCTTGGACTTCAAGCCTCCAGAACTGTAAGAGATACATTTCTGTGGCTGCCGCCTTCCAGTCTGTGAAGTATTTTGTTATGGCGGCCGTAGCAAATTGAGACATGTGGTGACTCACTTCTAATGAGTAGAATGTAGTCCAAGTGAGGCCGTGTGACTTTTCAGGCTGGGTTAGAAAAGGTAACACAGCTCCTGCCTGGCTCTCTCTCCCAAGGTGCTTGCCCTTGGAACCTAGCCACCATGTGGCAAGGAGGCAGCCCAGGCCACAGGGAGTAGTGTAAGTGTTCTGGTCGGCAGCCCCAACCAAGGCCCCGCTGACAGCCAGCATTAATTGCCAGGCCTGCGAGCAAACAGACCACGAGAAGACTCCAGTCCCAACCTTCCAGATGCCCTGGCTGAGTGCAGAGAGAGAGAGAGAGAGAGAGAGACGCACTGTTCCCACGAACCCTGGCCAAACTGCCAATTTATGAGCAAAATAAAGTTGTTGTTGTTCTAAGCCACCAAGTTTTGGGATGTTCCTCTAAGCAGCAATAGCTGAAAGGAACACCCGTCTTGAGGTGTCAACAACGCTTTCTGGCCCTCTGCAGTCTTAAGGAACATTTCCTTTCTCGTCCTCCCATTGCAAAAGATCCCACATAATCTCTTTTCACTTGACAGCTATGCAGTGTTGGCTTCTCTTTCCAGGGGGTAAGGGTGGAAGGAGGAGAGGTTTATGCCAACCAGGTTTTTCTTGTTAATTCACACTAATACAGTCATCTGAGTGCTCTCTGTATAGCACTTTTTTATTTCCTGTGGAGGGCGAGCTCTGTGTAAGTAAGCAGGTCACTGCCTCTTTATGCAACAGGGGTCAATTTGTGCAGGGTCTGCTTGGATTGCCTCTGCTCTGGCTTCAGGCCAATCTTGAGTTTACATTTGGCACTCTTGCCACATCCCTCAAAACAAACCCAATTCTGCAGACATTGGAGATTACTGCAGGTATCCATGTAAGCTGAACCGGGGGGTGGAGAGAGGTTTATATCACATACTACACGGGACAACTGTTTGTCTACTATAGACATCACTACTTTCTCTTTCCGGCTTTCCCATGGTCGACCCCTCTCCCCAGGGCTGTCATCAGGGCCTTGTCTCCACCCCTCCAACTCTGAAATTCTACCCCACTTCACTAGCATACTACACCCAGCAGAATACAAAACCCTGGGCAGCCAAATAGGAACAGCGATGTTCCTGAAGCATGCCCCTAAGGCTTCCAGCTCATTCCAACACCCTTCCAATCTCATGTTCGTGTTGTTACTCATGTTACTTGTTTCTGTTGCTTTCCCTGGGAGCTCAAGGAACCTGGCAAGAGCTGCGCTGTGGCTGTTTACTCTTTTCTTTGTTGCTTTGAAGAATGTGACCATGGCAGCCCTCCTCCAAAGTCCCGAATGCCAGAGTCAACACTAGGGTGCAGACCTGAGAGCCAGTCACCCGGTGCATGGTGGCCCGGTCCTGCTATGGCAATAACCTCACTTCCAAAAGGCACACCGGACACACCCCAGAATAGCAGGAGCCAAGGCAGATGCAAGAATAAATGCTCCTAGTATGCCCACCTTCATTTTAGTTGCCCGATAGAGGGGTGTTAGTTCTTACCCTAGAGGTGGACAAATTGTAGCAATCATGCCAATAGGGGGCACCATAGAGAGTGGTCGGTGAAAGCCGGCTGCGTCCCAAAGAGGCAGCAAGATGTAGCAATTGTAATGGGAACTCACAGTGACACTTTGTTCGGCACTGACTCCGTAAGAGGCATCATGCCACGCACTTTATGCACTATCTCACTTGATACTCAGAACAACAGTATGAGACGGGCTATTATTACTCCCACTTCACAGATGACAAAACTGAGGCTCAGAAGTTGCCAAGGGGCTTACCCAAGACTACAGAGCAAATGAGGACAGGTGGCTAATGAGCAAATGAGGACAGGTCTTTTGTCTCCTAATCAGTATCAAAGGAATGTCAAAGGAACCTGGTCCAAGAGGGACCAAGTGTCCCCATTAGAAGACCTGCCATTCCTGAGCACTCACCAAGGGCTAAGCAGCTGATGTCTCTCCCTGATCGCTCACATCAACTTACTGATGAGGATTTTGAGCAAGGAAGTGGTGTGACCTGATTTACATGGTTTACCTGATTTACAAAGGAACCCTCTAGGTCTCTCTGCCCAAATCCCTAAAGTCACTTCCTGCCGCGTGGAGAATGGATGCTTAGAGGCAGGGTGGAAGCAAGGAGAGCAGTTACGGGGTGTGTCATCATGCCGGGGACGAGGAGAGGAGCAGGGGGATGACAGGGTCACTGAGGAGGCAGGGCTCCCTTCTCTCAGGCTTGAAGCGAGCAAATCGGCAGGTTGTGAAGAACAGGTGGTACGCCCCACCCTCAGGGCAAGCGCCTGGCACAGAGCCAACACCGACAGGGTGGGGGTGGCGGCAGCGGTGAGGGCACCATTGTCCACATCCCCGAGATGAGGACAGATGAGGACACACAGTACCTGGAAGGGAAAGGGGTGTCCAAAGGAAGGATAGACGGCCTTTGCCGACGGGACCACTTTGCAGAGGCCAATCCTGATGACCATGTGGCAAATAGAATGGCGATGCCAGCTGCCAGCTCCGTGCGTGCCAGGCTCCTGGCCCCGCACACTGAACTCGTTCTCTCTGAAGCCTCGAGAGAGCTCTGCAAAGCCGGTTCGACTCACACCCTCCATTTATGTTGGAGGACGTGGGTTCAGGTTCCCGGCCTCGGGGCCAGGAGGCCACAGAGCCGGGACCCTAAGTGCCTCTGCTTGCCCCCTAAGCCCAGGTAGTGAACTTGGCACCAGCTCTACACCTCACCCCCTGAAACTGTATGGGTGCTGCCTCATCCCATGACCCGTACCCAGCCCTGGCCTACAGGGAGGCTGCGGGGTGGACGGATGGGTGGCACACTCCGCTCTTCTCTCTTCGGGGTCTGGAGGTCGTGGCCTTGCCGCAGGCAGACAAGCCCGCGGCCAGGCCGGGCTCCATCCGAAGTCCTGCTATCGGCCTCATTTCATCAGGCTGCCGGCGGCCAAGCACAGGAAATTAAAAGCAACTCGTAGATCACAGAGCGTGGCACCAAGTGATCTCAGACAGAATCTGTCCCCCTCCCTCCCGCTTCTCCCTTCTGCAAGAAGGTGGCTCATAGCAGTCTGCAGCTGAACTTTGCAGAGAGCTAGAATGTCCTCACTGCCGGGGCTCCAGAGGCCAATAATGAGCCCCTGCCCTCAGAAAGCTCAGAGTCTGGGGAGGCGGGTCCTTAGAGTGAGTGAGTGTGAGTGTGTGTGTGTGTGTGTGTGTGTGTGTGTGTGTGTATTCTAGAAGGAGACATAGAACAGAGTGGTGGCCTCTATGGGGCAAACTGAGCTCACAGGTGAAGCAAAGCCTAATTTTTCTTTTTGTACCTTTTGCATGGTTGAACTTTGTACCATGTGCTTATGTTAACTATTTTGATAAGCAATCCCTACTTTAAAGATGAAATAAGATAAAGGTATACATAGAGAAGAGACACCTAACCCAGAGGGGGGGATGGTTAGAAAAGGTTTCTTTCAGGTGATATTCTTACGTTGAGTCTTAAAGAACAAAATGAACTAACAGTAACAAAGAGGGGGAAGGACTTTCAGGCAGAGGATACAGGTCAAGCAAAGGCTTGGAGGTGAGGGGGTGCCAGGGAGTTTATTAGAGGGGAAAATCTGAGCACTGGGAGATAAAGGACTAGATTCTCAGCCCCTCTCCTTCCTCCTCCATTTGCCAGCCACATGCTGGAGCATTGCTCAGTTCTAACCATAGGCCTGTTGTGAAATTAATTTCAAGAGGGAGTGGGGGGGGATATCTTACCCATTGTACCATTAGGTGTCTGCAGTGACATCTCAGAGCTGAGATACCCGTGAGTGGGGACATCTGCTCTGGCTGCTTTCCCAGCATCCCTTCCTCTGAGTTTTGGCTAAAGTACCCCCTTTCCCTCCTTTGAAAAGTCTCCCCTTATTCTCTCATAGGGATCTGAGAAGATGGTCAAGGATGACAGCCCTATTCCATGTTACTGCAGCCAAGATAGGGGGTGGGTGGTGACACAGCTGACCCAGACTTGTCCCCAGGACTCCCTCTCTCTGGGGGCTGGTCTTGGTGGGAACCTCATTAGCATGCCAAAAGGCTGGGCTGATTCTCCCCTGTGGAGGTGACCTGAGGAGCTTCTGGTCCCCACTCTTAGGGAGCTGATTGTTCCATTCCCCTTCAGTTATGTGACTCCCCAGAAGCCACCTAGTAGAGTCCTTTAGCAGCTTGTTAGCCAGAGTCCTTTCTGTTCCTTATAACCAAAGAACCCTAGCGAATGCCCTGTTCTTTGAAGGTCAAGTAAGACTTGGTTTGAGACCCTGTTATAGGAACAATGATTCTGGGCTCAGGAAAGGTCACAATCCTTCTTTCTACTTTAGCTCACATTGAATTGGATGGGGCAGCCACCTGTGCAAGAACACAAGGCTCTCCAGAGGCCACGTTCTTTTCTCCCCAGAGGCAGAGAGCCCTCTGAGGGAAGGATGCTTTGGGAATTAGAGCCAAGGTGGACTGAGGATGTGACCAGTGACCAGCAGTGACTCTGGGCAGGGCAGGTGTCTGGTTGGTGCCTGGCTTCTCCCTCTGCTAAATCTTTGCCATGTTCCTTTGTATGCATAAGCCCAGTCACTGGACACTTGGGGGTCCTGAGGACATGAGACCTACAGGGTATTTACTCTTCATGACGACCACTCATGATCTCAGTGGTGCTTGGTCAATGCCTCTAGAAGTAGCATATTTGCTCCCTAGAACTCACACTTCTCACTAATCATTTATTCAATAAACATGTATTAACATCCCCCTCTGTGCCAAGCAACGGGGACAAAAGCAAATTAAAACCCAGCTCTTATCCTTGAGAGTCTAAGAACCTAGTCGGGGGGTGTAGGGAAGAAACGGGCACTTATTTACAAGTGAGGTAAGTTCTGGATCATGAGTCTACTTTTCAAATAGCCATGGAGCATCTTCAGGGTGCCAGGCTTTGTCAAGGGACATATCAGATCTCTGTAAAAAAAAGAAAAAAAAAAGAAAAGAAAAAAACCAACAAACCTGTGAGCTTAACTGTGTGTTGGGTGCCTGGGGGCAGGGAAAGTGAGCCGGAGAACATTTGCAAGCACCTCACACAGTGCGGTGCGAAGCACATAGAGTGACTCAGTAAATATTTATTGAATAAATGCTGACTAAAATATAATTACAGAACCTGGCACAGGCTAGGCCAGAAGCAAAAGGGTATTACGGCTTACTGCTTGAAAATCAGAGAGCACCTTCAAACATGGGATGGCATCTGACCCTTGCCTGAGCACAGATGTGTTTTGGGTGGAGTACAAGTTTGGTGAGGGTGGTGGGGAACAGGCGAGCGATGGAGTTGGAAGAAGTCTGGGGCAACAGTGCCGAGGGCTGCCTGTGACATATTAACAATCGAGAAGTAATCAGGCCTGACTTCCAGGCAGGACCAGGAGCAACTACAGCCTCTAGGTGTCTGTGATTCCATGCCAGAAAGTGGAAGGCGCCACTCACCCACTTGATAACAGAGTCCACGGGAACATGGGATTTAGAATCTAGCAGACCAGGGTTCAAATCCCAGCTTCACCACCTTTTTAACACTGAGATGTTGAGCAAGTAACTTAACTTCTCTGAGCCTCAATGGTGTCACCTCTGAAACAGGAATCCTCATACCCACCCCAAGAGAGTGTTGTAAAGGATTACACAGGGTCGTGTCCCATAAAATCCTTAATAGAATGCCTGGCTCATAGAGAGTACTTTTTTAAAAGATTTTATTTATTTATTTGAGAGAGAGAGAGACAGAGACAGAGAGACAGAGAGAGAGAGAGCATGAGCAGGGGGAGTGGGAGAGGGAGAAGCAGACTCCCTGCTGAGCAGGGGGCCCACTGCGGGGCTCGATCCCAGGATCCTGGGATCATGACCTGAGCTGAAGGCAGGCCCTTAACACAGCCACCCAGGTGCATCTCATTGTGAGTACTTTTTAAATGGTTGTTCTGTTACTGTCATTGCAATAATAATTATTATTATCATTCTTTTTGGAATAATGTTGCTTCTCATCCATCTGGCTGTACTGCCTACAAAGTTACCTTTGAGCCTCACCTCTTCTATATTGGTTATCTCAATAGAGCAAGTGAATTTAGATCCACCATTTGATGGGAAGTGAGGATTATTCACCAAGAGAAATCCTCCAAGAGCACGCGGGCAAAGCTTTCCCAATTGACCATTGAGGAGACTGAGGCCCGGAGAAACTAAAGTCTTGGCCCTGGTCCCACAGCGGCTTAGAGGAAAGTGGGGTTAATCCCTCGAGTTTCCAGAAGCCTATCCTATGCCCCTCCCGCTCCAGCCCACTGTAATCCAGTTGACTCCATCGCTGGGTGGACAGGGACAAGATTAAAATCAACTTCAAATGCCAACTTTCCAAAGCCAAGTCCCCCGAAGGAGCCAAAGCTCCTGTCCTGCCCCCCCCCAACCTGCCCCCCGCCCCCGAGGTGCCTGTTTTCCTCACACTCTCTCTGCAGCCTCCACAGGCAGCTTCTCAGTGCCTGACCCTGGAGCCCTCCTGCCTCCTCGAAGAGGAGGTGCGAGGCCTGTCCCACCAGTGTCAGCTTACAGTGGGAACAAGGCCTAGGGACAAGGCCTGAGCCCAGCTGACACTGGGAATGTTATTGCTTCCCCAGGCTCTCCTCCCCAGCAGAGGCTGTGTGCGCGTCACACCGTGGTGGCCTCACCAGAGCATGGGGTATGTTTCTCACCAGCAGGCCTTAGTGGGTCGCTTCGGAGTCAGCTGTTCTCTGGCAGCTGTTCAGGCTTCCATGGCTTCCCACAAGTCCCCTCTTTGTCCGGGGTCACAGCTCTCCTCTGAAGGAGAAGCTCAACGGGAGACCCTCAGCAGGATGGGAGTAGCTTGTCTTTTTCTAGAGCTCCCCCAGTAGCTTTCGAAACCCTTCACTGAGGGCTCTCACGGGAGCATTCAAATGGCCTGGACAAGCTCATGAAATGTCCCCTTTGTGAGACTCAGAGACCCTGCCGTACCCACAGGCAAATTAAAGAATTCTTAATGCAAAACAAGTGATTTTCTGCATCATGGATCTCTACCTACATTTGGCCTGACCCACAGATAGCCAGGCTGTGGGCTAACTGAGAGGCCTGTGTGGGAGCCACGGCCTAGCCAATGGGACTCCCCTGGACTGGAGGATGACTGACCAACTGAACCGGTCAGGTCCTCCCTCATGCCCTACTTAATTCCCAAGTCCATGCTGAGGCCTTCTGTATGCTGGGTACTATGTGGGGTCCCAGTGGTACAAACGTAGAAGGGGTTCCACAGCCCCTCAGGAGGAATTCAGTGTATGACCCTGTTCCATATTAGCGACTTAGAGAACCTCTCAGGATTTTGTTGGGACATAATCACAACTCCCATTTATAGGGTAGCCATTCTCTTAAATAAACCAACACATTTATTAGAATCCTTGACTTCAAGGAACAGAAACTGAACCCAAACTGCCTTAAGGAAAAGTCAGAATTCATTGGCTCCTATCTCAGAGGCCAGGACTATAGGTGTCCCCAGGAAATCAAATGATGATATCATCTCTCTCGCCCTCCCTGCACCCCCCTACATTTCTCACCCCACATCTTAGCTCTCCGCTTCTCTCCATGTGTTGGACTCATTCTTTCCCAAGACAGAAGGGGTTTATCCACACAGCAGGAGGCATGGCATAGTCAGCTCCAAACATCAACACAGATTAGCCACACATGGGGAGAAAGGAATTCGCTCTTTTTCAACCCCACAGATAAAACTCAAGGGAAGGATGCCAATAAACCAAATTTGGGTCACAGGGCCACCACTGAGCCAATCACTGGGGCAAGAGGCATGAGATACTATGATTGGTTAGGCCTTGGTCACACAACACCCCTTAGCCCACCAGAACCAGATGTGAAAGAGGAACAGTTCCTCAAAGAAGAGAGTGTGCTCTTTCCATGGGTAAATGGAGCAGATGCTAAACAAAATGGGGGAAGGGGGCCAGAAATTTCTGTTATACCAGAAAGAATAAAAGGGAACGCTATTGCTTTACAGAAGAAAAAAGTAGGGAAGGCCTTTACCAAAGAGTAGCTAGCTTTAGGATTGTTTCTAATGGCCAGCTTCTTTAGAGGGGGAAAACATGAATATATTTAAAAATATTTAATGGAGGATGCCTGGTGCTCAGTCCATTAATTGTCTGCCTTTGGCTCGTGTCTTGATGCCAGGGTCCTGGGACTGAGCCCTGTGTTGGGCTCCTTGCTCACCAGGGAGCCTGCTTCTCCCTCTGCCTGCCACTCTCCCTGATTGTACTCTCTCCTTCTCTCTCTCTCTGATAAATAAAATCTTTAAAAAATAAAAATATTTAATGGACTGGCAACTTTTATAGTATATATAGATGTAGTGAGTCAGTGCAGAGCTAACGCCCAAGGTGACAGACAACAAATCAAATATCTTGACGGGGAGGAAGGGAATTCACATCTACTGAACATCTATTGGGCACTGGGCCTTGTGCGTCTGTGTTACTCGTGAAACCATACGAGGCAGGCACCATTGTCTCCCTCCATTTACAGGAGAGGTGTTTTTTAAAAAAACCATCTCACTGAAAGCCCCTCAGCAAGTAAGCAGTGGAGGCTGGGGTGTGGACCCAAGTTTGTCTAATTCCAAAACTTGCTCTGCCAGCCAAAGGCAAAATATAGCGCTGCTAAAAGGGGGAGGGGCAAACAATAAGTCCCTCCTCTATTTATAGACAGAGAACAAAACCAGACTGCACAAAAGGACAGAAGTGCCAAAAAGGGAAATAGTTTTTCCGGGTCCTCATGAGGACATTCTTTGCTCCCAAAATGGAGACAGCACTTAAAAGTAAGCTTGCACATTCGTCTGTGGCAACCAGGGGACTATGGCCAAGAAAGGACAAGGGATTCAGCAGCCCAGGGGGCAACCGTGGCCTGCAAGAGGCCGCAGCAGGAGAGGAGTGTGTCCAGACCTGATATTTAAAGGGATTTACATTCATCTGTCGATGGACATCTGGGCTCTTTCCATATATGTGGAATTTAAGAAACAAAACAGATGAACATAGGGGAAGAGAGAGAAAAATAAAATAAGATGAAATCAGAGAGGAAGACAAACCATAAGAGACTCTTAACAATAGGGTTCCTGGGGTGGGGCGATGGGGTAACTGGGTGACGGGCGTTAAGGAGGGCAAGTGATGTAATGATGAGCACTGGGTGTTATATAAGACGGATGAATCACTGACCTCTATCTCTGAAATGAATAATACAGTACATGGTTAATTAATTGATTTTAAATAAATTTAAAAAAATAAATAAATAAAGGGTCTTACATCAAGTAACGGGTCTAGAAAGGGTGGTTTCAAAGGCAGACCTCTTCATTTGAGAAGTTTGGCAATAAATGTGACGCTGTCTGCATGTTTTTAAATTACAGGGAAACCACGGCTAAAGAGGAAGTGTTAAAAGAATCAGGTTTTAATGAAACAAGTGCTTGCCTTATTACAGATAGAAAAGTACTAGAAAGAGCATGCCATTAACAAAAGAAATAAAAATCCAAATTCACCTGGCCAGCGAAAACCCTCAGCCAGGAGAACAATGAATCTGAGCTATGACCTGTTCTTTGTTGGTTTCTCTTCCCGACACTCTTTTCCCACTTTTCCTGTGAACAATAGTGCACACTCCTGCACATAGGGTGCCACATAAATGCTTTGGCCCCTCATCATACTTTCTTCCACTGGATGCAGTAGCTGACTGACCTGATGTGACTCAAGCCAAGCCAGCCGGTCTCCCTCTGGGGGATCAAAGCTCTGACTCCAGCCATACCTGCTCTCCATCCTGGACTCTCCCTTTTTGTAAGACAGCTAGAACCGGGCTTCTGTAGCCATCAAAATAAAGCTCACTGACAAAATTCCCATCAAAGCTTCAACCCATATGATGGGGTACACTGTGAATAGAAATGAAAGTTGGGACCTGCTAGAGCCACTGAAAATGAATATAATAATAATAATAATAATAAAAGATGTGGGCCTCTGTGCCCAAGGAGTTCAAAGTTACGAGAAGTTCTTTTGCTTTCCTGCTATAGATAAGAAAACTTTCAGAAAGGAAGGTTTAATAGTGTCTGTGCAGTGGGGGGAGGGAATGACGGAAAGAGTCTTGGGTAGTTACAGTTTTTCTCCAAAAGACAAATGATAGTAACCAAGTTATTGGTTGGACTTGACGAATACACACAGAAGCCAGGAAGTGTTGCACAGAGCTTTGAATGTTTCTCATGGAGACACGCCAGCACACAGGGGCACTCTCAGCGGGCTTTCAGAACTCCTCTCTCTGTCCCCTCTTTCCTCGGACTCCCTTGGCTTCCTGGCCTTTAGGACCCCTCTGTTCTCCTCCCAGGGTCCCCAGAAAGCCAGTTCCACAAACCATGGGCAGCTGGAGGCAGTCAAATCAGATTCCTCCAGGAGGGGGCTCCAGGCCCTTCAGCAAAATATGGAAGCCCCACAAATTGTTCTCGGATACTACCATCTCTCTCCGAGCACTTCTTCCATGAGCTACCACCATGGAGGTGTCAATCTTTTCTCCTTCTTACCAAAAACAGTCTTCCAAAAAAGAGGGGCGTGAGAAAGAAGAGAATTACGTAGCACAGGGCAAAGTGAGGGACTCTGGGCCTTTTCCTACCACCGCAGAAACAATCCCAGCTCTCACGCTCGGCGCATCACTTAGAAACTACAAAGCCATACTATAAAATGTGTACCATTTTTTAAAATCCTACCATAAAAGATGTTTTTAGATATATAATAAGCCTGCAGTAAGGAGAATTTTTTAAATTGATGACTTCCCCTGGATTATAGAATTCTTTGCAAAATCAGAGGTACCCCCTCCCCCAACCCGCGCACTGTCTCACACATGCTGCTGGTAAAGAAATCAGGGATACGCCCGTCCTGGTGGGCTCTTTGGCAATGTGCTTCAAAAGCCTTGAAAAATGTCATATATTCTGACTCAGCAATTTTAGGTTTTTTTATGTGATTATAGTTGACACACAGTGTTATGTTAGTTTCAGGTGTACAACATGGTGACTCAACATCTCTGCATGGCCTGCTGCGCTCGTTACAAGTGTAGCTCGCATCTGTCACCATGAAACAGCGCAATACCGCTGACCGCATTCCCTATGCTGTACCTTTCACTCCCATGACTGATCCATTCCCTAACTGGAAGCCTGCACCTCCCACTCCCCTTCCCCCATCTTGCGCAGACCCCTTGCCTCCACCCCACCCCAATCCGGCAGCCACTGGTTTGTTCTCTGGCTGTCTAGGGGACCCACCAATTTTAATTGCAGAGTGTGGACTCTGGAGCCAGATCGGCTTCACCATCCATCAGCCGTGTGATTTAGCCTCTCTGAGTCTTAGTTTCCTCATCTCGAAAAGAGGGGTGATACCAGCACCTATGTCCTGGGTTGGCTGTGAGGATTAAATGCAATTTATGTAACGCCTTAGAATGGTATCCAGCATATGGTTACATGCTATGTATGTGTTAGCCACGTAAGTGGTCACAGATAGGAACAGAAATACATCTCAGTATTATTTTAATCAGCAAAATTTTAGAAAACATCTAATAATAAGTAATTGGTTAAAAACAATTATGATACATCCATAAGATAGAGAACTGCTTAACCATTTAAAAAATATTTAAAAGAATATTTATGAGTTGGAAGATGTTCGTAATGTGTTGTTAGGCCAAAGAAAACACGATCAGGTTTCAAACAGTATGTACAATATGATACAAATACGAAATTAGAAAGTGAAGGAAATACTTTACAGTGTTATTGGCAGGTATCTCCAGGGTGATGGTTCAACCTTGCCTGCACACTGGACTCACCTCTGGAATTTAAAAAAACCATGGTGCTGGAGGACCGCGTTCTTAGAAATTCTGATGTCATTGGCTTGGGTAGCAACCCAACCTCAGGGGTTTTATTTTCTTCTGTGTGCTTCTTTCTTTCCCCCACTTTTTCCCCTGAAATTTTCTAAAATAAACATGTATCACTTTTATAACTAGAAATTAAAACCATAAATGCTATTTACAAGACAGCCCAATCACTCCCATGAGAGTAGCTGACTACGCAGCTCCGCCAAGCCCCTGGTTTCCCCGGGTTCTTTTCTCCCCGCAGCGCTCCGAGAGGGAAGCTGCGGTTGGCAGGAGTCGGGGAGGATGAGTCACAGCCCTGGAGCACAGACCTGGGAGGGGGCACTCGAGGGGGAGAGGGGGAGCGACGGCTCCAGGCCAGGACGCGGGACACTGGCGGGACCACGGTCCGGGAGCCAGAGGCCCCACGGCCGGCTCCTCCGGCCGAGCACTTGTGCGCTGTGATATATGGCCTGCCGGCCGGGGCCCTTCCTCAGTGCCCGTTGTCATACTGGAATCTCGTTTAGGTATGTCAGCACCGCGTCTTCTCCTTTCCAGCCCGCGCCCTTGTTACCGGGACAGGAGCCGAGCCCCAAGGAGAAAGGAAGCAGAGGAAGGTCTGCAGTGGCTAACAAATATCACTGACAAAGAGTCCGGGGCTTGTTGCTATTTTTCTCCCCGTGTGTCTGATGTGAAACGCGCTGCGTCTGATGATTGAGCTTTTTCATCCCGCATTTATTTATTTTTTTCCCTTCATTCAGCAAATCCTTATGGAATTCTGATTACGTGCCAAGTCCTGTGCCAAATACTTTTCATCATTTAATTCTTATCTAGAGCTTTAAACTAATGACTCGGGAACTGTTGTTATTAGCTGGCCTTTTACAGATGAAGAATTTGAAGCTCAGGGAAGATACTGGCCTAAAGTTCCCCAGCAAGTTGTTACTCTTCACCATTATTATCATAGCTACCATGTATTGAGCACCTACTATGTGCCAGGCACTATACTAAGAGCTTAATACCCATTTTTATTATCAGCGCACCCCCTTCCCTACTCTGCCCCACCCCCCCCAAAATAGTCCCATGAAACAATGGTTATTACTATCCCTGATTTATAGGTGAGGAAACTTAGCACAGAGAGGGAGAATTACTCACCTAAGGTCACACAGCTTTTAAGCAACAGAAAAGGATTTATATTCAAGTGTGTCAAAGTCCTGGGCCCCTGTTCTTCAGCCCTAAGTTGTGCTGCTCCCACAATTTAGTGCTGAGCTTCAGAAGTCAGGCCAGGCTTGGTGTCTTTAGTATGCAGTGTATTAAGATGCTTACATCAATTAAAGACATTCACCTCAGTTGAAGATGTTCACCTGTCTTGGCCTGTTCTCAGTACCTGAGCTTTCTACCTCCTCCAGGCAAATCACGTGAAGAGCTAGAAGCCTACTCCAACCTAATTTTTTTTTTTCGTTTTAATTCTAATTGTCTTCATAACTGCTATTTCAGAGCATGTGCCCATTATCATCCAAAAAGCCATGGCAGGAGAGAATTATGGGAAGATGAAAAAGAAGGCAAGAAAAGGGCACCTGCTGGTTGCCACGGTAAAATGTTCAAAGGCAGCTGGAGACCGCCATTAGCATTCAGTTTAATGGTGTGTTTAGCCCCATCCATAACTGGAAGTGTGTTTACTGTTTCATATTTCCTTTGTGAGAGGGAGCCACAAATCTCATTCTCCATATTGAGAGCCAGTTAATGGTTCTAATTATGTGTCAGCTCACACTGTTCCTCAACCAAAGGATGGGGCAATCACTGTTCCCCCACTTACCCCAGGCTATGCAAGCAGACACCTTGCACCTTGATCCCATGAGACTAGACACTTGCTCCCCGTGGTTACTGATAATCCACAACTGCTAGGGATGTGGCTCAGAGCACCAGCACATGGAAACTGAAATGGGGTCATGTCAAAGCCCCAGGAGCACTTCATCCCAATGCTTCCCGTGGAAATGGCTCTCTACCAGCTGTTTATCCACCCAACACTCCGCGGTGTTATCAAGCTCCGTTGCCCGCACACTGCAGATGGAGATCCCGAGACAAAGGTGCGCTATCTGGAATGTGAACCAGCCACTTCCAAGAAGGGAATGGAGAAGTTCCTAACCATAAGGAGTTTGCTAAATCCCTCCCAACCTTCTTCCTCTGCTCAGTGGTCCTCAAGCCTGGAAGCCTATCAGAACTACTTGGGAAGCTCTGGCTCCATCCTAGATCCAGAGCATCAGAATTCTGGGGGGGGGGGGGGGGGGGGTCAGGACCAGACATCTCTAGCTCATGAATGCTCCTCAGGCATTTCAGCTGTGCAGCAGAGAGTGAGAACACTGTTCTGATCCCTCTACAATTTCACCCAGGCTCTGACTTCTACATCTGGCATTTCACTCCCTCTGCCAAACAGACTTCCTCATTAAGCTAGAGTGTCCTGCAGATAGCATGGCTCTGTGGTAAGCCTGGGGACGCTGAAGCCTGGCCAGCCTGGGTTTGAATCCCAGCTCTGCCACTTCCTAGACAAGTAACTTAAACACACGGGGCTGCAATCTGCTTATCCACAGAACCAGAATGGGAAGAGCGGCTGCCTTACAGGGCATAGAGGAGAGCATAAAGGTCCTGGCACATGGTTAGCCCTGGTAGAGGGTAGCCACCACCACAGGTAACCATGATCTTAACTGTTTCTTACAAAGGACAGGGGAAGGAGGGCTGTCCTGGACTAGTGGGTTTCTGCTGAGAGCAGGGGGAGCAGTGCCCGGCTCTACATTCTCCAATATTGTTGTCGGCACATAGTGGGAGGTGGATTTTCCCCTAGTTCAGCTACCGAGAGGTCTAAGAGCAGCACCTAGGACCACAGGCTGAGATAAACAGCTCCGAACAACTCTGCCTTTCTTTTTTCCAGGTCTAAAAACTGGTAGTCAAAACATCAAGATGCAAACTAACTGAAAAAGAAAAGAAAAGAAAAGAAAAACTACCAATTACCTGGTTTGGGGAAGCATAGACTGATTCAGATCATTGCCCCGATTTTCCAGTTTCCACATAAGCATATAGGTTCCTCACCAGACAGTGCCTAACATGCACTGAATGCTTGCTATATATCAGAGCCAGATTGTTTCTTTCTACACCTTGTCTCATTCAATTCTCACAACAGGCCCCTGAGGATAGATGCCATTTTAAGTAAGCAACCAAGGCTCGAAGAGGTTAAATAACTTATCCAAGACTACACAGTAAGTAAGTAAGTTGAGAACTAAACTATACGAGCCCCAATCTTTTTTTTTTAATTTAATTTTATTATGTTATGTTAATTACCATACGTTACATCATTAGTTTTGGTTATAGTGTTCCATGATTCATTGTTTGTGCATAACACCCAGTGCTCCACGCAGAACGTGCCCTCTTTAATACCCATCACCAGGCTAACCCATCCCCCCACCCCCCTCCCCTCTAGAACCCTCAGTTTGTTTCTCAGAGTCCATAGTCTCTCATGGTTCATCTCCCCCTCCGATTTCCCCCCTTCATTCTTTCCTTCCTGCTATCTTCTTCTTCTTCTTCTTTTTTTTTAACATATAATGTATCATTTGTTTCAGAGGTACAGATCTGTGATTCAACAGTCTTGCACAATTCACAGCACTCACCATAGCACATACCCTCCCCAATGTCTATCACCCAGCCACCCCATCCCTCCCACCCCCACCACTCCAGCAACCCTCAGTTTGTTTCCTGAGATTAAGAATTCTCATATTAATGAGGTCATATGATACATGTCTTTCTCTGATTGACTTATTTCGCTCAGCATAATACCCTCCAGTTCCATCCATGTTGTTGCAAATGGCAAGCTTTCATTCCTTTTGATGGCTGCATAATATTCCATTGTATATATATATATATATATATATATATATATATATATATATATACCACATCTTCTTTATCCATTCATCTGTCGATGGACATCTTGGCTCTTTCCAGAGTTTGGCTATTGTGGATATTGCTGCTATAAACATCGGGGTGCACGTACCCCTTCAGATCACTACATTTGTATCCTTGGGGTAAATACCCAGTAGTGCAATTGCTGGTTCATATGGTAGCTCTATTTTCAACTGTTTGAGGAACTTCCATACCGTTTCCCAGAGTGGCTGCACCAGCTTGCATTCCCACCAATAGTGTAGAAGGGTTCCCCTTTCTCCACATCCTCACCAACATCTGTCGTTTCCTGACTTGTTCATTTTAGCCATTCCGACGGGTGTGAGGTGGTATCTCATTGAGGTTTTGATTTGGATTTCCCTGATGCCGAGTGATGTTGAGCACTCTTTCATGTGTCTGTTGGCCATTTGGATGTCTTCTTTGGAAAAATGTCTTCTGTCCATGTCTTCTGTCCATTTCTTGATTGGATCATTTGTTCTTTGGGTGTTGAGTTTGATAAGTTCTTTATAGATTTTGGATACTAGCCCTTTATCTGATATGTCATTTGCAAATATCTTCTCCCATTCTGTCGGTTGTCTTTTGGTTTTGTTGACTGTTTCCTTTGCTGTGCAAAAGCTTTTTATCTTGATGAAGTCCCAATAGTTCATTTTTGCCCTCATTTCCCTTGCCTTTGGCAATGTTTCTAGGAAGAAGTTGCTGCAGCTGAGGTCAAAGAGGTTGCTGCTTGTGTTCTCCTCTAGGATTTTGATGGACTCCTGTCAATGAGCCCCAATCATAACCAATATACTATTCCACCTCCCTGGCTTCCATGGGACAGAGTAAATACATGGGGTGATTATCCCATGGCCAGTGATTTGCAAAGGCTTACCCGCAACCAGATGTCAATTCCCAAAATCTATTTCAGCAGCTTGATTGTCACCTTCCTCCAACCTCTGGTCCTTCTTCCACTGAAGGGCTGCTGGGAAATAATAACAGCACCTTTGCATAGTAGTCTTAGAGTCCCACAGAAATATCAGATGACCCGAACATCCCCAGTCATCGTGGAATCAGATCAAGAAGCAATATCAGCAACCTTTGCTTCCAAGATTTTTCAGTGCTAGTTCCTACCTCTGAATATATTCTATTCTCCAAACAAGCCTGTAAGTAGGTGTGTTCCCATTGCAAAGAAAAGACACATGCAGTGAGAGGGAGTAAAAACTAGGGCCAGGAAAGAAGCCAAGCACTTTTTTTTAAAAGATTCATTTATTCACTTTTGGGGGGGCAGTGCACGAGTGAGAGGGGAGAAACACCAAGCAGCCTCCCCACTAAGGGCAGAGCCCCACCAGGGCTCCATCTCATGACCCTGAGACCATGACACTGAGATCACGACCCAAGCCGAAACCAAGAATCAGATGCTCAACCAACTGAGCCACCCACATGCCCCAGGAGCCAAGCACATCTACCTCCTACTTTCTCTCACTCTCTTTTTTTTCTTGGCCTCTATTGCACATCTTGGGGAGGCAACATAGTATAGTGTAAGACTGGTGAAGAGATGGCACCTGTACCCCTGGACATCCTCCCTCAGCCCTTGCAGACGTGACTTTACTGCCACATTGCAGCACACTGACCACTCCATTGGGAGACAGCCCCAATATTCTTCTAAGGGCTCCTGGCAGTAACTGCCATTCAACAAATGCAGGGACGATTCATAAAGCATATTTTCTTCCTGCTATTGCGACTAGAAGCATATGCTTTCAAGTCAGTCAAACCTAGATTAGAATCCCAGTCCTGACTGTGTGACCATGACCATGTTACTTAACCAGTATGAGCTTCAGCTTTCTTATCAGTAAAACAAAGATGATCACACTTCCTTCCCAGAACTATTATTAAGAGAGGATGAGAAATGCCCGTATGGCTCTGGGTCCTTGCCTAGCATTCAGGGGGCCCTTCGTAAATGGTATCCATCTTGACCGTTCCTTAATGAACATTTTTTGAGCACAACTGGCAGTACTATGTATTATTCTGCTAAGAGCTGGGACCCCAGGAAGGAGCAAGTTAGATAAGCTTCCCAATCTCATGGCACATTCTAGGGGAGAGAGCAGTTTCTCGTAAATAATAATTTATCAGATAATTTCAGCTTGTGATAAGTGGCATGAAAGAAGGGGCTTCGTGATGAGATCAAGAATGGCAGGATGGGGTGGGTAGCAGGATGGGGTGGGTAGCACCATGGGGGCATCTCAGACATTATGATGGAAGCACAGCCTCTCAAGGGCTGGCCCTTGAATCCCCAACAAAGGAAAAAACAAGTGGAAACAGGCTGGAGCGGTGTTTTGAAGCACCATGATGGTAAAGGGGCAGGTTATTCATAGTACTTCTGCCCTCTGACCCTCTCCTGTTTGATTGGCTCTGTCCCCGGGCTGAGAGAAGTAGAACATTCAGTGCTGTATTGCTGTGCTTTGATGAGGCCCCTTGGAAGTCCCGGCTAATCTGCCACAATCAGCCTACCATCCATAGCACAGACCCAACCACCCCTGCAAATCAGCCCTGGACCCCTGGGAACACATCCTGGCACGCTGGCCCCTTCCTCTCTCATCCCACCTCTCCCCTCCCTCTTCCGCCACCTCCACAAGTT